>NC_081365.1:76509126-76756626 GCF_030684315.1 Stegostoma tigrinum
ACTAATACCATTGCCATGTGAGAACTTGATTTTTCCCCTCCCTTGAGCTAACTTCTCATGTTGTGCTAGGTAACCATCATAATATAATCAAAAACATTTTCCTGGGCTGTATGCACAAATGGATTATGATCCTGTAACTTTTTTTTGAGTTACATCAATAGATTTCTGGGATGTAGATATTATTCCATTTATGTTTTTAAGCAGTTCTCTTTTACCCGAATAATGAGATAATCAATTTTTGATATTTTATTTAATTCCCTACTTTTTCCACCTCAGTAAACATATTTTGTGGACTACCATCCCTAATATTGCTTCAACATATTAACAAGAAACAATTACTGATTTTTACTGGTGTCTGGACTTATTGTACTGCCTCCTCCTCTTCCTAATAAACTAATATTTATTAATTTTGGGATACAATTAATGTTTTCTTTATTCATTCACAGGATGAGGGTGTCACTGGCCAGGCAGCATTTATTGCCTGTAGGGCCATTAAGAGTCAACCACGTTGCTGTGGGTCAGAGAATCATGTGTCAGTCTAGACCTAGTAAGGATGGCAGTTTTCCTTTCCTAAAGGGCATTAGTGAACCAGATGGGGTTCCCCCCCCCGAAAAAAATCAATTCACAGGCATCATTAGATTCTTAATTCCAGGTATTTACTGAATTCAAACTCCACTATTTGCCATGGCAGGATTTGAATCCATTCCCCAGAACATTATCTGAGTCTCAGGTTTAACAGTCCAGCGATAATACCACTAGGCCATCACTTTGTTTACTGCGAAGACTGATGCTAAGTGTTTACCTAAGTCCTCTCTCATTTCCTGATTCCCCATTATTTCTCTCATTCTCTCAGATTCCAATGTTAGCTTTGGTTTTTCTCTTTTTATATATATATATGTTTAAAGAATTGCTTAAGTTCAATGTTGACAATGGTAGCAATTTTGCTTTCAAAGTTTATTTTCTCCTTTTTGCTTTGTTGGTTTGAAACTCTCCCAACCCTCTGACTTTCTACTAATACTACATTGTATGCTCTTTTTTTTCCAATTTGAAGCTGTCCTTATCTTCCTTAATTCATCAGAGTTGGTTTATCTCCCTTCCAGAATCCTTCTTTCTCACTGAGTTATCTCTTTGTTATCAGTCACAATCCTCTTTAACTACCTGCCCTTGTTCCTCAACCATTTTTGCTGTTAAACCCCTCTCCTAATCCACTCCAGACAGCTCTGTCTTTATTCCTTTGAAGTTACCCTTATTCAAGTTTAGTGCACTTGTTTCTGACCCAAGTTGCTTGTTGCCCAGTTGAATATTAAATTCCCACCATGTTACGATCGCTGTTTCCGAGCGGATCATTTACTCTGATCTTAAACTTGCATCATTACGCATCAGAAAGTACAAAATAGTCTGATCCTGTTGGATCCACAGCACAGTTCAGGAAATTGTCTCAAATGCACTCCTTGAATTCTTCCCCATAGCTTCCACTGCCAATCTAATAAACCCGAAATCCACACATGATTAAAGTCACCCATGATTTGCACTGTCTTTATTATGTGCCCTCATTATCTTCTGATTTGTTCCCTGTCCCATTATATAGCCACAGTTAGGAGTCCTATCGACTACTCTGACCAGTGTTGTCCTGCCCTTGTAATTTCAAACCTCCACCCAAATGGATTCTACATCGGCCGATGCTAAATCTTTTCTTGCTGATTTGCTCATTAAATCCTGCCTGCCTTCTGGAAAAATCACATTCGCCCTGGATATTTAGTTACCAGCTTTGATCTCCATGTCTCTGTAGTGGCTGTAAGATCATCGCCATGAAAGTACATTTGTTCTGAATAATGCACACATTCACATAAAGGGTAATTAATTTTGCCTTTTTTAGCCATGGTTTTTCCCGTTTGGTCTGGTCTACAGCTGTTTCTCTATGCTTGCATTCTCTTCCCCTTCCTGTCCCACTGGGTATCAGTGGTTGCCCTGTAAAACTGTGGTGTTCTCTCGCTTTGTAAGGACTACACTGCCCCTGTGCTGCTCGCGATAAGAAATTAACTTCCACCCGTCAATGAGAAGTCAAGCCGTGGTTTGGTGGAGATGTTTGTTACTGCTATTAGCACCGAAGCTAGCAGGGTTTGCAAAGAGACATGAGCAAAGGGGGAGCAACAGAATCTTCCCCTTCATCTTCCTGGACAGAGGATGATTGTCTTCCCATGCCTTCCCGGAATTGTGAGGGGAAAGAACAGCCTGATTCTTGAAGCGCACACCCTGCTGTGGGTGAAGCAGGTAGCGTTTTTGAGGCGGAGGGTGGATGGGCTGTTCACAAATTCCTTTGGCGGGATGTGTTTGCACTTCATCTTGGCCTGAGATGGTTGGAAGCTCCACAGAGGCTGCTTCTCCAGTTTGGATGGTGATTGGCAAGAGATCTCCATGGGATCAGCAGGGATAGTGCACCTTTCGGGAAAAGTTCGAGGATGCTTTTGAAGGGTTTTCACTTCCCCTTTTGGTAACTGCTTGCAATGATGAAGCTCAGTGTAGAAGATTGGCTTTGGAAGCCGTGTATCAGACATGCAGCTGATGTCACCTGCCCAATGCAGTTCATTGACAGTAACAGTTTCTTTGAAGTTGGGCATGTTCACCTGAGAGGGGTCATTGATAATACAGTGTGTGTGTGTTGGGTTGGCAGGAATTCGTGGGGACATCTTTATTTGTATTTCTCCAGGGATTTTAGTTGGCTGCCCATGTCTCCAATGCATTCAGAAGGCCTGATGACACTACTGTTCTGCAGATCATGAGTTTATGCCAAGTTTGAGGTCTTCATCATCAAACACGCAAATGGCTGAAAGCTACAGGAAGCTCCCATGTTGTGAGAAAGGATCCACATTTTGAAGTCATTTGCTGTGGATCTTGATAGTTGGGGACAGTGTTCCACTGCAGGAACAGGTCAGTGCAGGTCCTTGTATTCCAAATGGTTAGCCTAATGTCCACCATCTCCAATGCTTCAGTGAAGATATCAACAATTGTTTAGAGATGGACCTCTGAACATTCACACACGGCATCGTCAGCGTATTGCAGCTCAATGATAGGTTTTGAGGTCTTTCTGGACTGGAAGGCGTGAGGATTGAAGTGTTCAGCTCATCCTGTAGGGAAGCTCTGCTGCAGCGGGAAAGTGCATTTTACAGTGAGAATGAATGAGGAAAGGTTCAGCGCTACAGCATGGCACAACTTACAGTCCAGTTTGTGCTTGTGATGGACCCATTGGTGAGAATCATTGCTTGCATGACAACGAACAGGCCGTGAATTGCGATGAATTTCTGCAGGAAGCCAGTTTTGAGGAGAATGCTAGAAACAGCCTCCCAGTTACCGCTGCTCTCTGCAATTCTATTGAACATGTTTCCCTGCAAAGGCCTTATCTACTGTGCCTTAGGATAGACAGAATTAGCATCAGGACTCCAGCAGGAACGCTTCAGCTCCCAGGAGGAGAATGTCTGAAGTGGCCTTCCCTGTGACAGAAGGCAGGGAGACCCTCTATAGATATGGCAACCATTCTTATTTCCTTTTAACAATCGGTGACAATTATTGGGTCTCGGAGATCTTCTGCTATGCTGTCCACCTTGCAGGTGATGGAACAAGGTCATGTGTGCATGCTATGAAAGCTTCTCCACTGCATTCCAAGTGTGCAGGCGAGGTGGATTGGCTGTGCTAAATTGCCCATAGTGTTCAGAGATGTGTAGATTAGGTGTGTTGTAGGGGGATGGGTCTGGGTGGGATGCTGTGAGGGTCAATGTGGACTAGTTGGGCCAAAGGGCCTGTTTCCACACTGTAGGGATTCTATGATTCTATGAGACCATCTGCCTTGTTGGTTCATTTCTGTCAGGCTACTTTTTGAACTCTCAACCCAGTCTGAGGTGTTGCTACTGTCATGCTATGAAGAGGAACAATCAATAGGATGTGGCTGAGTGCATAGAAATATAGGAGATGGGAGAAGGAGTGGCCATTTGGCAACTTGAGTCTGCTCTGTCATTCAATATGATCATCCAACCCGGTATCCTGTTCCCGCTTTTATCCCCATATCCTTTGGCCCCCCCCCTTTAGTCCTTCGAAATATATCTACCTCCTCGAAGAGGGGCAAAAATCACACAACACCAGATTATAGTGCAACATGTTTATTTGGAGCCACAAGCTTTCGGAGTCTCATTTCTTCTTCAGTTGTTAGTGAGAGGGATGGCATCAGACACAGAATTTATAAGCAAAAGATCAAAGGGTCATAGTGCTGATGCAAATGTATCGAACAAAGTTAAGATGGCTGTTAAATCTTTAATCGGTTAGAAAGGATTAATATGCAAATCAGAGAATTTCTTTCAAGTCACTAAAGGTGAGCTAACTAAGGGTTTTATCATTGTACCAGAGGTGATATTTCAGGTCAGACAATGCATTTTAGATATCAGGCCTTGTTTAGAACTGCCTATATATTAACTTGGAGTCAGACTCGTTTTATTTCCAAAGCAGGAATTTATAAAATGCCACATTAGCTGTCTACAAACTGTGCATATCTGCAATTACAAATCTGCAAATGTACGTTCACCCCTATAGATTGATATGTGTGTGTGTGTGTGTGTGTGTGTGTGTGTGTGTGTGTGTGTGTGTGTGTGTGCGGGCGCGCGCGCGCGCGGATCCCAAGGATGAAGGGCTTGTCATGTGAGGACTGGTTGAGGACTCTAGCTCTGTACTTGATAGAGGGGGCATCTCATTGAAACTACAAAATATTGAGATGCCTGGATAGAGTGGACATGGAGAAGAGGTTTGCACTAGTGGGAGAGAACAGAATCATTGGAAATAACAGCACATGCTCCCAGCCCCACATCGCCCAAAGAAGGCAGCACGGAATGTAAGAGGCTGTTGCATTATACTTACAATTCAAGGTGAGAGGAATTGGTTCTGTGGCCCTGTTGCAGTCTGTGAGGCTGTGCATTGTCTTTGTGCTTTGTGTCCCATATGTACCTCCTTTAAGCTCACCAGTGGTTATTTTGGCTGATGTCAGTGTCAAGATGGTCAATGACCTGGATTTATGCCCAACACAATTATACTCTGCATACATTTCTCATGGATGATGCTCTCATCGGCAACCCCAGGCACAAACTTTTATACTCCACTCTCTGTACCTCTATCGACTTCAATACAGTCCTCTGCACAACTCAATTTATTCCTCTACATATGTCCATGCAGCTCTCCATGCAGATCCACACCCTGGAGTATGTGATATTCTGAATGGGGCATGCCTGACAGCCCACAAGTAATTATAAAATAAACAAGTTTAGAAAGTTACCTAAGAACCAGACAATGTCGGTGCGTGAGATGTGTTCATGCACCCGAATGTAAAGCAACCTGGCAGAAGCAGGCACAACATAATTGTCTCAAATGTGCACAGTGAAATGCGGAAGAGCTGAAGTAGGGTGTGAGTTCTTCAGAACAATGTGGTGAGGCTGGGGTTTGGCAATACACACACACACACACACACACACACACACACACACAGTGGTGTTCACGGAGAGTGCAGTCAAATGGTGCGGGATGAAGGAGCTGGATGAAGACCAAGAGAAGCGAGCAGTGAGCTCCTGCCTCCAAGTAATTGCCCAGGCTTTCCTGTTGGGAACTGGCACCATCTGGTTTCCACAGGAACTGAAGGAAAGATTAGGACCTCTATAGATATGTGGCCAAGATCAGTTCATAGAACTGCATGGAAATGAAGTGCTCACCCTTCAATAGTGAGATTCAGAACTCAATGTTCAAAGTAGAAAGGGGAAAATTGGAAATACTTTTTTCAACGAAATCTAACTTTTTTCTTGCCATATTTACCCCAACTTTCTTATCCCTGCTCATAGCACTCAATTTGATTTGATTATCTGGCCCTTCAGCCAGAACCAGAGGGATACAACATGTATATCTGCTGTATGTACCATGGCCAACATGTTACTGACCTTGTTTTAAACTAGGGAAGGCACTGGCCTGGTGGTATAATCGCTGCACCATTAATACAGAGACTCAGCTAATGTTGTGGGGAACCCAGGTCCATGGGTCAAATTTGAAATCAATAATAAAACAAATATCTGGAATCAAGAATCTAATGATAACCATGAATCCATTGTCGATTGTCAGAAAAACCCAGCTGGTTCACTAATGCCCTTTAGGGAAGGAAACTGCCATCCTTACCTGGTCTGGCCTACATGTGACTCCAGACCAACAGCAATGTGGTTGAATCTTAACTGCTGTCTGGCTTGGGCAATATTTGCTAGCCCAGACAGCGACACCTTCATCCCATCAATGAATGTTAAAAAAGACCTATAAATTTCAGTTTTCCTCTTAAGTCTATCTAATGGCATGTCCTATCTATGGCACAAATACCAGTAACACTTTATTACTCCAATGAATAACTCATCAATCAAATTTATCAGATATGATTTGTTCATGCCAATTTTATGCTTTTCATTGTAAGAAATATATCTTACACTGGCTGACTGGCTGTAGTAAGAGGATTAATCTCTATATTTTTTTGAATTGAGGTGTATTTTTTTAACCATCCCTTTCTTTTGGGACCGTATCAATGTCTTCAGAGAAAGATTGAGGTCAATGCCTTTGCCTCCCCTTCCCTAGTAACTCGTACATGCATTTCAAGGTGGGTATACAAGTCCTATTGTATTGAGGGAGTAGTGTACTGCATTGAAAGAGTTGAACTGAACCTGTTTCTTCAGTGACTGTAATTAATGTCAAACTCTATAGACCTTTATTGTGTCCCTCTTCTTCTATTAGTTACAAATTGCTTACAATGTCTAAACCATTCCATCACTAACAGGGAGCACGAAAGAACTGAGGTTCAAATCTGACGAGACTAGATTGGAATTTTACAACATGGGTTGGAACCCGAAGACAGAAGATGGGAATTGTGCAACAATGGACACGAGTGTCTCCATGACAATTGATTATATTTCTGCAAATTACCACTTGATGTCATCAGCAACTGGGGTCCGTGATATACTCCTGGTTATTCAACGCATTTACCATCCCACATTTGTTATTGCTGGTGTTCCTGGTAAGTCTCTATTAACTCCAAAAACTATCATTAACTGCATCACTTCTCCTGCCACTCACTCTGTCCCCCTTGCTGCTGTTCTTGCAAAGCCTCTATGTCCACTCATTAGATCTGTAAACCATATTTCAGTACATTAATGATCTTGTCATTTCAAGCTGGAAAGACCAAAGCTTTGATCCCTACCATAATCTTTAACATCTATTCATTGAGTCCAACCTCATCCTTGGCCAAGTCATGAGGATCAGCGAGATTGTCTGGAATCTTACCAATCCATTTGAGCCCAAACTGGGACAGTCTCCTGATCCTTCCTGGCACTGATTCAGGTAGCTCCGGTACCCACAATGTGCCTCATCCTAGGGGCCTTCAGAGTCAATTCAGTTTCCCAGCTCCCCATCCCAACCAACGCTGGCCTCTCCCTCACCCCATCCCCAGCCACCTCCCCATTCCACTCGACATCAGAAGAATACAAGTTCACTCTCTCAGAACTGGCTGCCCAATAAAAAACAGAGTTGTCCGAAAACTGGAGATTTTAAGCATGTGCCTTGCATTGGTTCGTGAAAGTTTTCCTCAATCACAGTTAACTTAGTTGGACAGTGCTGGCCTTATTGTTTGTTTCTGCGCTTGCGCGCCAATCTATTCCCATGTTCCAAGTGAGCCTTGACACCTCTTATCCCTCCATTTGTACAAAACCTATGGGGAGGCGGTAAGCTAGTGGTATTATCACTGGGCTGTTAATCCTGAGACCCAGATAATGTTCTGGGGACCTGGGTTCAAATCTCACCAAGGCAGATGGTGGAATTTGAACATAATAAAATATCTGGAATTAAGAATCAAATGACGACCATGAATCTATTGCTGATTGTTTTTTTTTAAAAGAAAGCCCATCTGGTTCACTAATGTCCTTTAGGGAAGGAAACTGCCATCCTTACCTGGTCTGGCCTACATATGACTCCAGACCCAAAACAGACTCTTAACAGCTCTCTGGGCAATTAGGGATGGGCAATAAATGCTGCCTGGCCAGCGATGCCGTGGTCCCGTGAATGACTTTTTTAAAAAAAAACGTCCAATGCGACCAAACCAATAGCTGGCAAGATCCAAAGCCAGTCAAGGTTTTGGTGCCATGACTGTTGGTTTTGAGATCCTGTATTTGTACAGGAGCAGGTCTACTCCAACACAAGTTTATTCAATAACCTCTTGGCTGTACCAGCAGTACACTTTCCTTCACACCAACCCACTGTGTTTAACCACAACAAAGAGTCAACACTATTAACGGTAGAGTACTGGGGAGATCTGTCAAAACAGGGAGACCTAGGGGTGCAGGTACATAGTACTTTGTGAGTGGCATCACAGGTAGGCAGGGTGGTGAAGAAGGCATTTGGTGCGCTGGCCCAAAACGAGAGAGCATAGGTGAGAGGGAAAAGATTTAAAAGGGATCTGAGGGGCAACTTTTTCACGTAGAGGGTGGTACATGTATGGAATAACCTGCCAGAATAAGTGGTAGAGGCAGCTACAATGATGGCAGTCAAAACAATTTTGGACAGGTACACAGATAGGGATACGGGCCAAATGCAGACACGTGGGACGAGTTCAGTTTCAGAAAGCTGGTCAGCATGGACCAGTTGGACTAAAAACTCTATGACTGTACAACTCCACAGCTCACAGGTGAGGACCGATGGCAGGAGGACTGGCAGGAGAAAACATTAATGGGAAACCATTGCCTCACTGTTGACCCCACTACATGCCCACCCACCTTGAGCATCCCCATTGCAACAGTGGGCTGTTTTAAACCATTTCCTGACCGGCTAGGCCCTCTGTGCAGACACCAGCATCAGTGAGAATGCAGAGGCCATCCAAGGCTGCAGCTGTACTGCAGTCCACACAATGCCTCAGACTGCCTGAGAGTGTCTACTCACTAAACCTGATAGTGGGCTTAAGGAGAGAGATAATGGGAACTGCAGATGCTGGAGATTCCAAGATAATAAAATGTGAGGCTGGATGAACACAGCAGGCCAAGCAGCATCTCAGGAGCACAAAAGCTGACGTTTCGGGCCTAGACCCTTCATCAGAGAGGGGGATGGGGGGAGGGAACTGGAATAAATAGGGAGAGAGGGGGAGGCGGACCGAAGATGGAGAGTAAAGAAGATAGGTGGAGAGGGTGTAGGTGGGGAGGTAGGGAGGGGATAGGTCAGTCCAGGGAAGACGGACAGGTCAAGGAGGTGGGATGAGGTTAGTAGGTAGCTGGGGGTGCGGCTTGGGGTGGGAGGAAGGGATGGGTGAGAGGAAGAACCGGTTCGGGAGGCAGAGACAGGTTGGACTGGTTTTGGGATGCAGTGGGTGGGGGGGAAGAGCTGGGCTGGTTGTGTGGTGCAGTGGGGGGAGGGGATGAACTGGGCTGGTTGAGGGATGCAGTGGGAGAAGGGGAGATTTTGAAACTGGTGAAGTCCACATTGATACCATATGGCTGCAGGGTTCCCAGGCGGAATATGAGTTGCTGTTCCTGCAACCTTCGGGTGGCATCATTGTGGCAGTGCAGGAGGCCCATGATGGACATGTCATCAAGAGAATGGGAGGGGGAGTGGAAATGGTTTGCGACTGGGAGGTGCAGTTGTTTGTTGCGAACTGAGCGGAGGTGTTCTGCAAAGCGGTCCCCAAGCCTCCGCTTGGTTTCCCCAATGTAGAGAAAGCCGCACCGGGTACAGTGGATGCAGTATACCACATTGGCAGATGTGCAGGTGAACCTCTGCTTAATGTGGAATGTCATCTTGGGGCCTGGGATGGGGGTGAGGGAGGAGGTGTGGGGACAAGTGTAGCATTTCCTGCGGTTGCAGGGGAAGGTGCCGGGTGTGGTGGGGTTGGAGGGCAGTGTGGAGCGAACAAGGGAGTCACGGAGAGAGTGGTCTCTCCGGAAAGCAGACAGGGGTGGGGATGGAAAAATGTCTTGGGTGGTGGGGTCGGATTGTAAATGGCGGAAGTGTCGGAGGATAATGCGTTGTATCCGGAGGTTGGTAGGGTGGTGTGTGAGAATGAGGGGGATCCTCTTGGGGCGGTTGTGGCGGGGGCGGGGTGTGAGGGATGTGTCGCGGGAAATGCGGGAGACGCGGTCAAGGGCGTTCTCAATCACCGTGGGGGGGAAGTTGCGGTCTTAAGGGGAAGTTGGGCTTAAGGAACTCTGTCTAGTCACTGACAAAGCCACTGCTGACCAAGTGTGTGCTGTCCAATAAATATTCTACCAAATACATTTAACATGAGTCTGCTCATTTCACTTTCTATCATTGGAACTTGAATTCCTGTACAATCTTCCTCACTCTTTACTTCCATGTATCATGTCATCAAATTTTGAAATGTTGCCTGTATAACCCAGAATTTGAGTCATGAGTGTACCTCGCAAGCCCCAATGGGGGAGCGCTGATATTTATCAGCCTCCAGTCGGAAAAATACCTATTCAATGCAACACTGATTAAAATCCTCCTGGGCTTTGTAACAACCCTCATTGATGTGTATTAATATGCGATTTTTCCCCATTTTACATGATCCCGTTAGTTTACTTGCTTCTCAATCTACTGAAGAAATCCATGCTGCTGTAAACTCTCTTTCCCAGCTCAATTAATAATTGTTTCTTTTAAACCAATGGAAAATCTTGACACAGGAACAATAAGTAAATCCATCACTGGCTGTCCTAATAAAAGTGCAAATGTCATCCCAAACCGCTCCTTTTAGTCCAAACGTGATGTACAACTTTCCTGATTGACAATGAAGTGACGATTGTGATTTTTTTTTCAATGATTGGACTCATTTCCAATCATAGTTTTGAAGTGACTGAATTTTGTACAAGTGAGGGAACCCTTACAGAACATAGAAAAGTACAGTACAGTACAGGCCCTTCGGCCCACGATGTGCTGTGGAATAATCCTAATCCAAAAATAAAATAACCTAACCTACATTCCCTTCAATTCACTGCTGTCTATGTGCATGCCCAGAAGTCGCTTAAATGTCACTACTGACTCCGCTTCCACGACTACCACTGGTAAACTATTCCATGCGCTCACAACTCTCTGGGTGAAGAACCTCCCTCTGACGTCTCCTCTATACCTTCCTCCTAACAGCTTAAAACTATGACCCCTTGTGGCAGTCAATCCTGCCCTGGGGAAAAGTCTCTGGCTATCGACTCTATCCATGCCTCTCATTACTTTGTACACCTCGATCAGGTCACCTCTCTTCCTCCTTCTCTCCAGACAGAAAAGTCCAAGCTCAGTCAACCTCTCCTCGTAAGACAAGCCCTCCAGTCCAGGAAGCATCTTGGTAAACCTCCTTTGCACCCTCTCCCAAGCCTCCACATCTTTCCTGTAATAGGGTGACCAGAACTGGACACAATATTCCAAGTGTGGTCTCACCAGGGTTTTGTAGAACTGCAGCATAACCTCGCAGCTCTTAAACTCGATCCCTCTGTTAATGAAAGCCAAAACACCATATGCTTTCTTAACAACCTTATCCACCTGGGTGGCAACTTTGAGGGAGCTATGCACTTGTACACCAAGATCCCGCTGTTCCTCCACACTGCCGAGAATCCTGCCTTTAATCCTATATTCAGCATTTAAGTTCGACATTCCAAATTGCATCACTTCGCATTTATCCAGGTTGTACTCCATTTGCCATTTCTCAGCCCAGCTCTGCATTCTGTCAATGTCTCGCTGAAGCCTGCAATAGCCCTCAATACTATCAACGGCACCTCCAACCTTTGTGTCATCAGCAAACATACTAACCCACCCCTCAACTTCCTCATCCAAGTCATTTATAAAAACTACAAAGAACAGAGGCCCAAGAACAGAGCCCTGCGGGACACCACTCAGCACTGACCTCCAGGCAGAATACTCACCATCTACAACCACTCTCTGCCTCCTGTCAGCCAACTAATTCTGAATCCAGACAGCCAAATCTCCCTGTATCCCATACCTCCTGACTTTATGAATGAGCCTGCCATGGGGAACCTTATCAAATGCCTTGCTGAAGTCCATGTACACCACATCCACTGCTCGACCCTCGTCAACCTGTCTCGTGACCTCCTCAAAGAACGCAATAAGACTTGTGAGGCATGACCTGCCCGTCACAAAGCCATGCTGACTCCCTTTAATCATGCTATGCTTTTCCAAATAGTCATAAATCCTATCCCTCAGAATTCTTTCCAAAACCTTGCTGACCACAGACATAAGACTGACGGGTCAGTAATTTCCAGGGATTTCCCTATTCCCTTTCTTGAAAAGAGGAACAACATTTGCTTCCCCCCAATCTTCCGGTACGACTCCCATAGAGAGTGAGGAAGCAAAGATCTTCGCCAGCGGCTTAGCAACCTCCTTTCTCGCTTCCCGGAGCAACCTAGAATAAATCTGGTCTGGCCCTGGGGACTTATCAATCTTAATGTTTGCCAAAATTTCCAGCACATCAACTTCCTCAATCACGATCTGTTCAAGCCTGTTTTTCTGCTCCTCAAAGTTCTCATTCACAACAAGGTCCCTCTCCTTAGTGAAAACCGAAGCAAAAAACTCATTTAGGGCTTCCCCTATCTGCTCAGACTCCATGCACAAGTTCCCTACGCTATCCCTGATCGGCCCTACCTTCTCCCTGATCATTCTCTTATTCCTCATGTATGAGTAAAATGCCTTCGGGTTCTCCCTAATCCTTCCTGCCGAGCCTTTTTCGTGCCCCCTCCTGGCCCTCCGCAGTCCACTTTTGAGCTCCTTCCGAGCAAGCCTGTAATCCTCTAAAGCTGTGCTAGACCCTTGCTTCCTCCACCTTACTTACACTGCCTTTTTTTTGACAAGAAGCACCTCTGTACCCGTCATCCAAAGCTCCTTAATCTTACCTCTTCTTACCTGTCTCAGAGAAACAAATTTATACATCACTCGCAACAACTGCTCCTTGAACAGCCTCCACATGTCTGCTGCGCCCTTTCTGTGGAACAATTGCTCCCAATCTGTACTTCTCAACTCCTGTCTGATAGCGTCATAGTTTCCTTTACCCCAGTTAAGTATCTTCCCCTGGTAACTGCTCCTTTCCCTTTCCATGGCTATGGTAAATGTGAGGCTGTTGTTGTCACTGTCGCCGAAGTGTTCTCCCCACCACGAGATCTGACACCTGTCCTGGCTCATTGCCAAGCACCAGATCCAAAATGGCCTCTCCCCTCATCGGCCTGTCCACATACTGAGTAAGGAAACTCTCCTGAACACACCTGACAAAAACGGCTCCATCCAAACCATCTGCACTAAGGAGGTTCCAATCTATATTGGAAAAGTTGAAGTCACCCTGAACAACAACCCTGCTCCGTTTGCACTTTTCAACAATCTGCCAGCCAATGAGTTCTTCGATCTCCCAACTGCTATTTGGGGGTCTGTAGAAAACCCCCAGTGAGGTGACTGCTCCCTTGCTGTTCCTAACTTCCACCCATACTGACACAGTCGACAAACCTTCCTCAGCAACCTCAGCCCATACCACCTCAGTAGACGAGTCCTCATCAAAGGTTCTTTCAGCCACCGTTATACTGTCCTTGACCATCAAAGCCACACCTCCCCCTCTTTTACCACCTTCCCTGACCTTCATGAAAGATCTAAACCCTGGAACCTGCAACATCCATTCCTGACCCTGCTCTATCCATGTCTCCGAAATGGCCACAACATCGAAGTCCCAGGTACCTATCCAAGCTGCAAGCTCACCTACCTTATTCCGGATACTCCTGGCGTTAAAGTAGACACACTTCAATCCAGCTTGCTGTATGCCAGCACACTCCTGTGACAGTGAGGTCCTGACCATGTCCTCCCTACGCTCATCCTCCTGTGTACTAGTCAGCTTCAGGTAGTCCAACAATTAACTCCCCATGTGGAGCAAAATACTGCAGATTCTGCAAATCAGAAACAAAAACACAATGCTCAAATATACTCGACAACAAAGTGTGAAGCTGGATGAACACAGCAGGCCAAACAGCATCTCAGGAGCACAAAAGCTGCTGCTTGGCCTGCTGTGTTCATCCAGCTCCACACTTTGTTGTCTTGAATTCTCCAGCATCTGCAGTTCCCATTATCACACGCTCAAATATACTCAACAGGATCTGGCAGCATCCAGGGAGAGTCACTACTTCAGACCCATGACCTGCAGTCAGACCCAGGAGTGGTCAGAGCTACTTGTTTAAATTGAGCAGGGAAAGGAGGCAGTTGAAGACAAAATGGAAAGGTTGGAAGACAGGGGAGATTAAGTAACAAAAAGGACTGCGATGAAAGACAAAACAGTAAAGAGAAGAAAGACGTATCCTGAAGAAGAACAAATGCAAGACCATCAATGTGCCACAATAAAGGAATGGGTCAGAATTTCTGATCTGAAGTTGTTGAACTCAGTGTCAATTGTAAACTTTGACCCATTTTTGGGCAGCATCTTTGATGATGATTTTTTGTTTTCCTGTTCACGTTTTTGCTCCTTTAATTGCCCTATTACAATCTCATTTTGCCTTTCATTTTCACCCCTTCTCACATCTGATTTCTCCTGTCTCCTGGGTTACCACAGAACTCCTTATTTGTTCTTCCCTCCTTCCCATGACTGGTTTAAATGCTGTTTCAATGCATTTCCAGTTGTGACAAAGGACTATCAGCATGAAACATTAACACTCTCTCCCCACAGGCACTGCCTGATTGGCTGAAACTTTCCAGCATTTACTGTTTGATTTCTGTCATCCTACCTTTCCTTCTCTCCCTTACTGTAAAGATTTTTATCTGACTGAGACTGAGAGTAGTTCTGACCTTTGCCATCATGTAATCGCAAGCCTTAGATCAATTACAATCGCAGACTAAGTTGGGACAGCTAATTGGAAGGGATATTCCATTGGGCAATCCACAAAATCACATGAGTATAATAGGCGTTTTCACATGTTTCACAGACTTGATTACATTTCCCACAAAAAAACACAAAGTTGTGATACTTACCCGAGGGCAGTGGTCAGTAGTCACACTCACAATGGAACACTGGTCCTCAACCTGCAGTGCTCAATCCTATGTCATACCTACAGCCTATCATTGTCGCTCCATCTTGATGATGACATATGCCTCATGTCTTAAAAATCATTATTTTATACTCTGTTCCCAGCTTGCCTCTGTGCCACTTTAAATAAAACCTTGTTTCTACTAATTTAGTTGGTTAATTTGTTTCCCCAACTACCTTTTCCATGATAGTGCTTTGAGCTCTGGTTTTGAAATAAATTTTTCCTTGCTATTTATATAGTAAAATGACCTATTAGTGAGACTACTATGCCCCTATTCACAACTATTTTGCCTGTTCCAGTTTATGGTTGTTACTGGTTAAATGCAAATCGATGTTCTACCAACTTTTAAATAAAGGATCATCGCATCCTCTGAGTTAATCATTTCCATCACTTTACAACATCGTTTGTCTTGTACATAATTGTAACTAACATTCGTTTGAGCCTGATAAAAACTGAAAGAACTGCAGTTGCTGTAAATCAGGAACAAAAGCTGAAGTTGCTGGAAAAGCTCAGCAAGTCTGGCAACATCTGTGAAGAGAGTTAATGTTTCGGTGAGCCTTCCTCAGAACAGTTCTGAGCCTATTCATTTGAGCCCATCTATCCCACTTCTATGGCTATAATAGATACAGAATACAATTTTAGACTGAAAACTATGATTAAAAAGTTCTGGTAGTGCTATTGTAAAATAAACCCTACACTGAAGTATAGTGAGCTGTACAAATTTTGCATATTTTGCTATCTATGATTCTTTGAAAACCTCTCCATTTACCATAAAATTGAGAAAGTGATCTAAGAGTCCTGTTTAGGTCACTCAAAATAGCCCCTGACGCTTCAGGGAAATGGACCGCTCTGCCAGTATTTGTGGAGTTATAAAATAAACGAACTAAAGCAAAATGCTGCCCTTGCTGGAAATCTGAAATAAGAATAGAAAAGGCTGGGAGTACTGATGGAATATCATTAACCTGAAATGTTAGCTTATCTCTCCACAAGGTTAGTCTGATCTAATAACATAATAAAAATCTTGTTGTAAGTTTACATCACTAGATAGCATGTGAAAGAAAATATGATGGTTTTTCATTTCTGACAAATAATTCATTCTCAGGTTCCATTCCTAACATGTAATCACTGTGATAGTTAATGGAGAAGGAAAAAAACGTTAGACAGGTTGGATTGAATCAATGAGGAGGACATTGAATGACTATTGAAATAGAAACAATGAGCAGGGTGACAGGGAAAAGGCATGGGGTTGCCACTAAGTCAAAACATACTGACAACTCATGCAGATACATTGGGGCCGAAAGGCTTCCTTTTGGCAACTGGGTGATTATTAAACCTGCCCTTCCTTCTACTTTCCTGGGTGTGTAGTCCATGTGCAGGATTCTGCTTCAGTAGAGGTTCTCCAGCGCTCACAAGAAGCTATCAGAAGGAACTCCCATGCTATCAAGAAACAGCTAAGGCACTGCATAAAGCAATGGCCCTGAAAATAACTTGTCGGTGGTGTGTGCCTCTAATACTAGCCATGCCCTGAGTTCAACAGCTCTGATACAGCTATAATACTGGCAACCACCCGATAATAGAGAAATTTAAACTGGTAAATCTCAAACAGTAGAACAAAGCAAATCTGGATAATTACCACCCATCATTCTCATCCCAATTAACAGCAAGACGGTGGAAGGTGTCAACAAGCTGCACTTACTCAGCCATAACTTGTTTACTGGCGTTCAGTTCTGCGTGGGCTACTCAGCATCAGACCTCATAACAACTGTTATCCATATAGGGACAAAAGAGCTGAACTCCTGAGGTGAGATTAACTGCACATGACATCAAAGCAGCAATTGACCAAGTATGACTTCAAGGAAACCTAAAATAATGCGAAATAGGATGAAACTCTCATTGGTTGGAGTCATGCCTGGCACAAAGGAAGATGGTTGTGGTTATTGGAAGTCAGCTATTTCAGCTGGAGGATATGTCTGCAGGAGTTCCTCAGATTAGAGTCCTAGGCCCATCTATCCTCTGCTGCTTCATCGATGGCGGTCTCTCCATCAGGAGATCAGAACTCAGGATGTTAGCTGATTGTTACTCAAAATTTAGTCCCATTCCTGATTCATCAGACATTACGTCCATAATTAGCAATACCTGGAACCATTTTCAGGTTTGGGCTGACAAGTCCAGGTATCTCCAAAAAGAAAGAATGTAACCATTTCTCTTGATTGACCGTGCCATCATTGAATGTCCTAATATTCAACATCCTTGGGGGGTGGGGGGTGTTACCATTGACCACAGACTGAGCTGAACCAGCTGTGTAAATACCAGCGTTACAAGACCATGTAAGAGATTGGTAATTCTGTGATATATACCTCACTTGCTCACTACATACCTAACTCGCTAAACAAGCTGGCTTGTTCTCGTTCAGACATTTCAGCACTATGCTAGGTGACATCGTTAGTGGCACCTCTGATGAAGCGATGTTATTCTACTTTGCTTGGAATTTATACTGTCTGGTCCATTATGGTAGGTACTGTCATTTCTCGTTTTGATCTGTACGGATTTGTAAATGGCATCCAATTCTATGTGTTTTTTGATTACATTACAGGTGGAGAACCATGCCTCTAGGAATTCCTGAGCATGTCTATGTTCAGCTTGGACTACGGTGTTTACCTCGTCCCAGTTAAACTGATGGCCTTCATTGTCTGAGTGTACAGATATTGAGGAGAGTTCATCATGCCATTTTGCTGCTAGCTGAGGTTCATGTATTCTGATGGCTAGTTTCCTTCCTGTCTGTCTGATATAAGGTTTGTGGCAGTTGTTGCATGGTATTTTGTAAATCACGTTCATTCTGCATATTGTGGGAATGGGGTCTTTAATCCTTGTGAGTGTTTGTCACAGCCTGGCTGTGGGCTTGTGGGTCACTGTGATTCCTAGTGGTCACAAGAGTTTTGCTGTCAGTTCCAATATGTTCCTGATGTAGGGCAGTGTGGGCAGTGTGTTAGGGGCATACTGTGTCCCCCTGTTGTCTATTTAGTAGGCATCTGTGGATGAAGTTGCGGGAATAGCCATTTGCAGCGAGGTGTTTATATAAGTTCTGTTCCTCTTTTCTGCATAGTTCCAGGGTGTTGCAGTGTGTCCTGGCCAGCTTAAATAGTGTCCTATTAAGGAGAGTTCATCGTGCTGTTTTGCTGCTAGTTGATGTTCACGTATTCTGGTAGCTAGTTTCCTTCCTGTCTGTTCGATGTAGTGTTTGTGGCAGTCATTGCACGGCCTTTTGTAAACCACATTGGTTCTGCATATTGTGGGAATGAGGTCTTTAATCCTTGTGTGTCTCACTCCTGATTCTCCAAAGTCTGACCATTATCAACAAATGCCAGATCAAGAGTGTGATGGAATGCCCCACACCTGGCTGGATGAGTTCAGCTCCAACAATGATCAAGAAACCTGACAATATCCAGGATAAAGCAACTCCCTTGATTGGCACCACATCCACAAACATTCACGGCTGCTATCATCAATGCATGGCAAGCAGCAGTAATGAATGGCATTTAGAAAATGCACTGTAGCAACTTTGTAAGTCCCCGTTGATAGTATCTTCCAAACCAATGACCTCCATCTTCTTAAAGTAATAGCTTCCCTATGCACCAGATAGTCGATCTTGGGACCATGTTGCTGTTCCTTCACTGTAACAGAGTCAAAATACTGCAACTCCCTCACTAACAGCACTGTGGCTGTACCTACATTATATGGACTTCAATGGCTTAAGAAAGCAGCTTTGCAGCATCTTTGTGCAGACAATCGGAGATGAGCTTCGAATGCTGACCTAACTGGTAATACCCCTATTCTATGGATGATAAAAGAGAATAATCCTGGACTAATGTTTCATTACACAGAATGCCCGAGCAGATGTCAGAGAGAATTACATAAACCCATATTAATCACCTTCATTGAATAATGAACAGGAGCAGGATAGGTTTACTGATATCCACCATGGTCACCAGACACTAATGAAGGGGAACTTGGACTTATACTACCGTACTAGTTTTGAATTAACCTTTAAGCATGAAGAACAGGAATCTGGGTGTTTCCTGCATGCTAATACAGAGTCACTGAACTCTATTCCATTTCTGAAACTGAAACATACCTTGCATGATCTTTGTGATTTGCTTCCTGCATTTACCTTGTTTTCACTTAAATAATCTGTCAACCCAGAGTCAGTTTTTACATAATCTCTTACAAGCTATTCATCATTTTCAGATTTACAAATCTCACCAAGTACTTGATGAAATTGTTGACTTTTCTACCAGCTTCACTAATTTTCTTAGATAATGGGAACTGCAGATGCTGGAGATTCCAAGATAATAAAATGTGAGGCTGGATGAACACAGCAGGCCAAGCAGCATCTCAGGAGCACAAAAGCTGACGTTTCGGGCCTAGACCCTTCATCAGAGAGGGGGATGGGGGGAGGGAACTGGAATAAATAGGGAGAGAGGGGGAGGCGGACCGAAGATGGAGAGTAAAGAAGATAGGTGGAGAGGGTGTAGGTGGGGAGGTAGGGAGGGGATAGGTCAGTCCAGGGAAGACGGACAGGTCAAGGAGGTGGGATGAGGTTAGTAGGTAGCTGGGGGTGCGGCTTGGGGTGGGAGGAAGGGATGGGTGAGAGGAAGACCCGGTTAGGGAGGCAGAGACAGGTTGGACTGGTTTTGGGATGCAGTGGGTGGGGGGGAAGAGCTGTGACCCCAAGCCGCACCCCCAGCTACCTACTAACCTCATCCCACCTCCTTGACCTGTCCGTCTTCCCTGGACTGACCTATCCCCTCCCTACCTCCCCACCTACACCCTCTCCACCTATCTTCTTTACTCTCCATCTTCGGTCCGCCTCCCCCTCTCTCCCTATTTATTCCAGTTCCCTCCCCCCATCCCCCTCTCTGATGAAGGGTCTAGGCCCGAAACGTCAGCTTTTGTGCTCCTGAGATGCTGCTTGGCCTGCTGTGTTCATCCAGCCTCACATTTTATTATCACTAATTTTCTTAGTTTTGTTTCCTCCTCACAGTTAACATTGTAATAATTATAACCTTGTCTTAAGGAAGGTGTGGTCTTTCTAAGCATATTATTTGATACTGGGTAGTGATGTCAGCAACAGATATACTGGTTATTATCTTCAATCTGAATTGTGGCACATTCCAATTATTTATAAGAGAGAATCTTATATCCGACCACAGTCCCCATCTATCTTCCTTTATGTAGTCACCAACTATTCTGTCTGGTTTACTGCCACTTTTACATTTGTTTGATATGTAGCCATTTGCTGCCCAAATCTGCGAATTAAGTTTTGTACTGCAAAGATAACAGCTGTGGTTCTGGGAACAGTAACTGCGCTGAGTGGTTTGAAGAACAGTTTCCAGTTTTTAAAGTACCAATTGATATCCTGTCGTCTCCAGTCTCGGGGTCGATCAAGTGCCTTCATTATATTCTGGACCCAGCAGTACCATTTGTTCTGACTCTGCTGCTCAATGCTTTAGGTATAAAGCATATTTTCATGGCCAGCAGAGTCTACAAGAGGTTTTAGGCTCATAGCAGTGGGGAGAATCTCAGTGGCCCAGCAATGGGGAGAATCTCAGTGGCCCAGCAGTGGGGAGAATCTCAGTGGCCCAGCAGTGGGGATGCAAAGGAAGAGTCTTGGCCCGAAACATCAGCCTTCCTGATCCTCTGATACTGCTTGGCCTGCTGTGTTCATCCAGCTCAGCACCTTGTTATCTCCATCGTTTTATTGTTATTATCTCAGGGAATTTCATCCTGTTATGGTCAGTGTTTATGGTCTACTTTCTAGGGAAACAAATGTATCAGATGGGGTAGAGGGCCACATATCTGCATTATTTTGCACGTAATATAGGATTCATTCTCCAGCTCCCAATCTGCTGCACAGACACTTGTATATACATCGTGACCCAGACTAAGTTCAGAAAACAGCTAAGGAACATGGTTTTACTTGAACGGTGAAATTCATTAAACGATGAGATGGATTGAAGAATTCAGGGATTGGAAATGTGCTCTGTCTCAGAATCCATCCAATCCACTCCCCGTGGTGGGTTCGGTGATACAGACACAGTGAGGTCGGTCTGCTCTCCCCAATCTTTGTGATACAGACTGAGTACATTCAGTTAGCAGTCCCTGTGATCTGCTACAGACACAGTGTGATCGGCCTGTTCTGCCTGCGTCAATGATATAGTCACAATAGGGTCAGTCTCCTCTGTCCAGTGTATGTGATACAGATGCAGTGCAGACACTCTGCCCTGTCTTAGGTATGTGACAAAGACACAGAGTTTGGTCTGCCTCTTTGGGATGCAAGTGAACAAGTATAAATGAGGAGTAGGTCATTTAACCCCTTGAGTATGATCTACCAATGAAGATCATGTTTGATCTGGCTGCATCCTTAATCCATGTTTCCACCTACTTTCTATCCCCCTTGACTCTCTTGTTCTTGAACAGCCCACTTAACTCTTCCAAACAGTGAGCCTACCTCCATTGTTTTTTTTTCCCAGAAGAACGATCCCAATCTGCAACATCAACTTTACTGTTCCTCTTAATACTGCCTAGCCTGCTGTGTTCCTCCAGCTCCACACTATGTTATTTCAGAGTAATGAAGCTCTGTTTAATACTGAGAATAGCTCCAAAGGTGTTTGACATGTCCTCATGAATTGAGTCTCAGGAATTAGATCCAGAGTTAAGTTAGCAATCACAGGCAGCTCACACTTGAGGCTGAAGAAGTTCCAGAGAGTTACTGTATTAGAAACGGAAATACATTTTAGGTTTTACTCAGCAGTAAATCAATAGTGCTGGGTTCATGAAAGAAACATCATTGATGGATTTAACTTTAATTCAAGGTCTATTGTAGAGAAAGCTTATGACAGGCCAGACTGGGGACTGGGTTTAGGTTGAGACCTAATGAGTCGAGTGGGACTGGAACAGAACAGCGCACTCCTGCTACAAAAATAAAGTTGCTGGAAAAGCTCAGCAGATCTGGGAGCATCTGTGGAGGAGAAAACAGAGTTAATGTTTTGGGTCCAGTGAAAGTTCTGAGGAAGGATCACCAGACCTGAAACGTTAACTCCATTTTCTCCTCCACAGATGCTGCCAGACCTGCTGAGCTTTTCCAGCAACTTTGTTTTTGTTCCTGATTTACAGCATCCATAGTTCTTTTGGTTTTTATTTAGTGCACTCCTGCTAGCATGATTGAAACAGAATCGATAGAAATTGGAATCCGGACTATATGTTCATGTGGCTACTAAATTGAGATGATATTTTAAATCATTAAAGCATAGACACGCAGTCTGTAAAGACATCAACACTGAAGCTACAAAAATGAAATTAAGTGCATTATTAACGGTTAGGGGAAGTTAGTTTATCGTTCTGAAGGAGAGGGAATCTGAATTTAGAAAATTAAGAGTTAAGTAGAAAATGCTATCAGTAATTGAGGAAGGAGGTGGTAGAGTGGATGAGGAATCCAATATTCGAGGTGAATGATCTGGAACTGAGGTTTGAAACCTATGCAGTGACTGAATCTGGAATTAAAAGCTAGTCTCACGGTGACCATCAACGTGTCAAAAAAGACTCATTTGGTTCATTGACAACCTTTAAGGAAGGAAATCTACATCCTTACCTGGTCTGGCCTACATATGACTCCAGGTCCCCTTTTACAAGCTATTTATTGTGATAACAGATGTATTAGTTACTCTCAACAACATCACTATTCATTAACTCAGTTACAGACAATGACATGGATAAAGTTGCTACAAAATTTGAGATAAATCTGTTATTTGGATTCACAGACTATTGAGGGTGTAGTGTAACAAACTAATATCTTTGACTAATTTAATCATACTTTACCTGAAGGCCATTCAAACCAGGACCGTTGATGTAGTAACTGAACACCATTGACTCGAGATAGTTTTACAGCAGCTGATTAAATCTCTCCAATTTGCAACGTGAAGGGCAAAAGGTTTTTAAAACTAAACTACCCTGTTCAAAGCTGGAGATGAGCCGAGTTGCTAGTCTGAAATGAAGACTAGCACTTCTGAAGCAAGAGGCTCAGGGTCATCAAATTTGGGTGGAATTAATAAACAGTGTGCCTTCCCCTCAAGCAAATCTCTATTTCCAATTCTGGGGATAGGCCGGCCACCAATATCCACTGCAAACTCACCAACTCCCACAGTTACCTGGACTATACATCTTCACACCCTGCGTCCTGTAAAGACTCAATTCCATTCTCCCAGTTCCACCGCCTCCATTGCATTTATTCTAATGATGCCACTTTTACAAGGTGGCCTTCAAAATGTCTACCTTCTTCCTCAACCAAGGATTCCCTAGCACCGCTGTTGATATAGTCCTCAGCCATATCTGACCTATCTCCCACAGTCCTGCCCTCAGCCCCCTTCTCTTACCTCCCACAACACACAATTTTCTCGGTCCTCACTTTCCCCACCACCAGCTTTTACATCCAAAGGATCATTAGCTGCCATATCTGCCACCTCCAGCAAGACGACATCACCAGACACATATTCCCCTCCCTCCTCTCACTTGTCAGACTTCTGCAGGGGCCAGTCCCTCGGGGACACCTTAGTCCACTCCTCCTTCACTCTTAACCATCCCCCAACACCTACAAAGCCTCAAGGCAACCACAGAAGGTGTAACACCTGTCTGTTTACTTCCTCACTCCTTTGTATCCAAGGGCCCAGGTGAAGCAGCAACTTCCCTGAACTTTACTCAATCTGGTCTAACACATCTACTGCTCACAATGTGGTCTCCTCTACACTGGGGAGGTGAAGTGCAGACTGTGTGACTACTTTGCAGAACACCTATGTTCTGCCCACAGAGCTGACCCTGAGCTTTCAGCACACCACCACATTCCCTAGCCAACATCACTGTCTCGGGTTGTTGCTCTTCTCCAGTGAAATTCAGTGCAAGCTAGAAGAATAGCATCTCATTTTCTGCTTAGAGACACTGCAGCCTTTGACATTCAATATGGAGTTCCACAATTTTAGACTCGGAACCCCTTATCCTGATACATTAGGCCTTGTCATTGCGTGGGCTGTAATGTTGGTAGGAAGCCCATAGTCAGAAGTGGCACAGTATGGCTGCCCATTGGCATAAATATGGCTGCAATAACATAATTAGCTTGCCTGATCCAGCATTAAAGCAAGGACATATATTTGCACAAACGTGGCTTCGAGAAGGACATAACAAGGTCAATTTTGAACAAAGAATCTTACCAATGAATATACAGGGAATTCTGTTATAAAAAACAATGGCTGCAGACGTCCATAAGAGACAGTCTGATTAGAGATGTCTGGGAACAGACAGTCTGTAGTTTGCAGCAAGGATTAAAAAGAAAATTACGATCCAAAATAACAGAGACAAATGATAAGGATGAGAATATGCCTTGTAGAAACCCAGGAGATCAGACAGGTTTATTGAAAGTGGTTTAGTCTTATTAACGAAATAGGTGTTCTCTCATTAGGTAAATGAATTAGAAGACAGTATGTGAACGGAAGAAGTTAGAATGCAGCTATAAGATAGATAGGCAGTGTTTACCTGACCTTCCAAGGTCAGCTGAGGCAGAACTCAATGGCTAAAGAATTCTAATAGTATGTATAACTATTTAACTTTATTGGATCTGATATTGCAAATTTTATGACAATTAGTAAAAATTAATATCTCTTTGTTAATTCATTTATGGGATGTGGACATCGGTGGCTAGGCAGCATTTCTTGCCCATCCCTAGTTGCCCTTGAGAAGGTGGAGATGAGCTGCCTTCTTGAACCGCTGCAGTCCCCCCGCTGTAGGTAGACCCGCAATGCCATTAGGGAGAGAATTCCAGGACTTGGATCCAGCAATAGTGAAGGAACAGCGATATATTTCCAAGTCAGGACTGTGGCTATTTGGAAGAGAGGTTGTAAGAGGTGGTGTTCCAATATATCTGCTGCCCTTGTTCTTCCTCAAAGAAAGTGATTGCGGGTTTGGAAAGTGCTATCAAAGGATCTTTGGTGAGTTTCTGCAGTGCATCTTGTAGATAGTAATCACTGCTGCTGCTGAGCGTCGGTGGAGGAGGGAGCGGATGCTTGTGGATGTAGTGTCAATCAAGCGGCTGCTTTGTCCTGGATGGTGTCAAGCTTCTTGAGTGTTGTTGGAGCTGCACCCATCCAGGCAAGTGGGGAGTATTCCATCACACTCCTGACTTGTGCCTTGTAGACGGTAGACGGATTTTTAGGAGTGAGGAGGTGAGTTACTCGCCACAGGATTCCCAGCCTCTGACCTGTGGCCATTGTATTTATGTGGTGAATCTAGTTGAGTTTCTGGTCAATGGTAATCCCCAGGATGTTGATTGCAGGGGATACAGTGATGGTAACACTATTGAATGTCAAGGGGTGGTGGTTAGAATGTGTCTCTTATTGGAGATGGTCATTGCCTGTAATTTGTGTGGTGTGAACGTTACTTGCCATTTGTCAGTCCAAGCCTGGATATTATCCAGGGCATATGGACACAGACTGCTTCAGTATCTGAGTCGTCGCAAATGGTACTGAACATTGTGCAGTAAATCAGTGAACATCCCACTTTTGACCTTCTAATGGAGGGAAGGTCATTGATGAAACAGCTGAAGATGGTTGGGTTGAGGACACTACCCTGAATAACTCCTGCAGAGATGTCCTGGAGCTGAGATGATTGACCTCCAACAGCCACAAACATCCTCCTATGTGCCTGCTATGATTCCAACCATTGGATAATTTTCCCCCTGATACCCATTGATTCCAGTTTTTCTAGGGCTCCTTGATGCCACACTCAGTCGAATGCAGCCTTGATGTCAAGGGCTGTCACTCTCACCCACTCCTGAAATTCAGCCCTTCTGTCCATGTTTGAACTAAGGCTGGAATGAGTTCCGGAGCTGGGTGGCCCTGGCGGCACCCAAACTGGGCGTCACTGACCAGGTTACTGCTGAGCAGGTGCTGCTTGATAACACTGTTACTGACACCTTCCATCACTTTACTGATCATTTAGAGTAAACTGATGAGGCAGTAATTGGCCGGGTTGGATTTATCCTGGTTTTTATGTACAGGACATAGCTGGGCAATTATTCAGCGTCAGGTAGATACCAGTGTTGTAACTATGCTGGAACAGCTTGGCTAGGGGAGCAGCAAGTTCTGGAGCACAGGTCTTCAGTACTATTGCTGGGATGTTGTCAGGACCCGTAGCCTTTGCAGTATCCAGTGCCCCCAACTGTTTCTCGATATCATGTGGAGTGAATAGAATTGGCTGAAGACTAGTATCTGTAATGTTAGATCTGATCCGTTGTTGTGGAATTGCTTAGCTCTGTCGATCACTTGCTGCTTTCGCTGTTTAGCATGCAAGTAAGTCCTGTTCGGTGACTTCACTAGGTTGATACCTCATCCTCAGGTATGTCTGGTGCTGCTCCTCCTCTACTCTCCATTGAATCGGGGTTGACCCCCAGGCTTGATGGTAATGGTTGAGTGGGGGATATGCCAGACCATGTGGTTACAGATTGTGCTGGGGTACAATGCGGCTGATGTTGTTGGACCACAACACCTCATGGATGCTCAGTCCTGAATTGCTAGACCTGTGCAAAGTCTGTCCCAAATAGCACGGTGATAGTGCCACACAACACAATGGAGGTTATTCTCAATGTGAAGGTAAGACTTTGTCTCCACAAGGACTGTGCGATGGTCCCTCTTACTGATACTGTCATGGACAGACACATCTGCAGCTGGCAGATTGGTAAGGATGAGATCAAGTGTGTTTTTCCCTCTTGTTGGTTCCCTCACCACCTGCCGCAGACCCAGTCTCACTGCTATGTGCTTTAGGGCCTGACCAGCTCGATCAGTAGTACTACTGCTGCCGAGCCACTCTTGGTGGTGGACATTGAAATCCCCCACCCAGAGTACATTTTGTGCCCTCGCCATCCTCAATGCTTCCTCTAAGTGTTGTTCAACATAAAGTAATACTGATTCATCAGCTGGGGGAGGATGGTATGTGGTAATCAGAAGGAGGTCTCTTTGCCCATGTTTAACCTGAAGCCAATCTTGAAGATTCCTAGAGCAACTCCCTCCCTACTGTACACCACTGTGCTGCCACCTCTATTAGATCTGTCCTGCCGGTGGGACGGGACATATCCGGGGATGGTGATGGTGTGTCTGGGGCATTGTCTGTAAGGTATGATTCTGTGAGAATGACTGCATCAGGCTGTTGCTTGACTAGTCTGTGAGATAGCTCTCCTAATTTTGGCACTAACCCCCAGATGTTAGTGAGGAGGACTTTGCAGGATCGACAGGACTGCTTCTGTCACTGTCTTTTCCGGTGCCTAGATCAATGCCAGCTAATCCATCCAGTTTCATTTCATTGAGTCTTCATAGCGATTGGAGATTATAATTAGGAGGGAAACTAAAAGTGATGTTCTCTGCTAGAATTAGCTAAGATTCAGTTAGAAATGGAAATAAAAGCATGATATAAAGGCAGCGAAAGAGTTCACAATAGGAAAGAAACAAAAATTGAAAAGCTTGATCCTCAAAAAGACAGAACTCAAGGAACATGACTTAGAAAGAGCAGGGCTTAGAATGAATGAACAAAAAGGAGATAATAGTTAAGAAGATGATGATCACTCCAATGAGATGTTTGATTTAACTAGAAACCTATGTATGTTTATTACCTACACTTACAGAGGAGAGCATAGAAGGAAATTTACCTCATTTAGAATAGAATATCCTGTATTGAACTTTGAAGATTAAGTGGGCAAAATGTGTGTGAACCTTAAGATTATGGAGGTGAAGTTGCTCGGTGCAACTATGGAAGCTCAGAACAGTTTGTCAGAAGGGCAACTTGCAGGCTATGAAGCTGTCAGAAAAGCAATACTGAATGCTTATGAGCTTGTTTCTAAAGTCTATCAATGAAAGTTTATAACCTTAAGGAAAAAAATAAATGAAACCTACAAAGAATTGGCAAGGGAGAAAAAGGAAACGGTATCAGCGGTTTTGATCGCTGAGGAAAGAGAAAAAGTTTGAGAACGTCAGGGAAATCATGATTATAGAGGAACTGTGAATTTGTATAACATTCAATTACAGGTTAAGATTTGTATGGATGAGTCAAGTATCAAAGACCCAGGTGGTGGTAATAGTTCTGGCAGGCACTTATGATATCTCTCTCAGGTAATAACATGAAGAAATGGTCAATAGGGAAACGGGAGGAACAGAAAATCTGCGGTAGAAAGGTAATAGTTTTAAGAAACAAACAAAAGGATGCTGAAATAAAGGAGAATGGCTAGAACCTAAAAGTGATACAAAGGAAGTGAAATGCTTCATTGCAATATGGCAGGAAATGCAAAAACTAACAGCTGGACATTAAATGGGAGATCTAATGCAATGGTAGGAATGCTGAGAGAATCTTCAAAAAGAGAGCTTTAGTAAAGGAAATGTTGTGATCAAATGGAGTGTGCTAACTCAGAATTTGTTAGGAAGGGAGGGAAGACTCAAGGCAATCAAGAACTTTTTTCTTGATTATTAGTAAAGAGAATCAGATCACCCGAGTTTCTGAATATTTTATTTCAAAAGGGAACAGTATTTCCTTATCATTTTACACAGGCTGGTTAATGATGCAATTTTCTGCCAGAGGGTTTAGTGGAAGAAAAGTATTAATTGGAGGTGTGCACAGAGATTAAACATTGGCACCATTATCCATAGAGTTAGATTAAAGAGTATCACTTAGCAAGTAGAAAAGTTGTAGCTTGTTTATTGGAACAAATCGCTTTAGAACAATTAATGCTTTTTTTAAAAAAAAGCCTGGCTCATTCAAAAATCTTAACCTCATTGAGAGGATTGAAACAGCCAGTAAAAGTGAAAGAAACTGAAATGCTAAAGGTATAACATCCTGGATTGTTCTGTGACTGTGTTGTGACTAGATCTCAGGTCCATAGAATTAGACAGGAAGAGGGGGAGTGAATGTAACAGGGAGATGATAAGAACTTCAACTATCTCACTTAAATTCAAAAGAAAGAAGGTATTGCTTTTCATCTGTCCCAACGTCATTTGACCCGCAAAAAAAACAAACACTCTTTCCACATACTGGGCCCAGTCTTCAATAGGATCAAATGAGTCAAGCTTCCCAAGTAGTGGCAAGATGCCAGAAATGCCTACCCCAACTCAAAGATGATTGCTGCAAGGGAACTATTTCAGCCCTGTGTTTTTTTTCCCCCATCATCCCCATCACCAAGTCGTCCTCTATTTATACATGCATAGTACATGTCACTGACCCAACTAGTTCAGAGCAGAACACTCCTGTTTACAATTGTCAGCCAGGTCTCCCTGATTGGACCAGGTTAACACTCCCAATCAGGGAACTCATTCTATGAGGTTGACAGGGCAGACTGCATTTCAATCACTACAGGTGTGAAGAATAAAGACAACATACTTAACCAAGCTTCTTCATTGGAAATGCAACAGACTGATCTGGAGTTGAGAAAGGTGTATCAAAATAGCTCTGTCAGAAATTGAATCAGAACCAATACCGGAGCATCACTATTTAAAAAGAGAAGTTGCTGAGGAAATGGAGTCTACCTGAAATACCAACTGGTGTGGAATAGCCAGTAAACCAACACAATTTCATCAGCAGCTCACGAAATTTCAATGGTATGCTATATAAATAAGAAAAACATAGGCTAAAATGACTAAGCTTTTTTACAGTATTACACAAGGCACGCTTATCTTCATTGGTTAGAGTACTGGAGTTGGGATGTCATGTTGAAGCTATACAAGACATTGGTAAGGCAACAACTGAAGTACTATGTACAATTCTGGTCACCCCCCTATAGAAAGGATGTTAGTAACCTGGAAAGGGTGCAGAAAAGACTTACAAGGATGTGGCCGAGACTGGAAGGTTTAAGTGATGAGGAGACGATGATTCGGTTGGAACTTTTCTCCCCCTGGAATGACGTTACTGAATGATGCTGATGGGTAGAGATTTATAAAATCATGACAGGAATAGATAAGGTGAATAGCCAAAGTCTTTTCCTCAATGTAGGGGAATCCCAAACTAGAGGGCAAAGTTTTAAGTTGAGAAGGGAAGAGTTAGTCAACAGCGTCCTATCAAGAATGGAAGGAGAAACTGGGGGCATGCAAGAATCTGAACACAGGATTTCTCGACAGAATTGCTTTCTAGTTCAATTTCTTTTTCTGTGATGCCATTATTGGAAACAGCAGTTAGTGCAAAAAAAGAAGAATTGAGTACCACCACAACACTGGGAATCCATTACCATTTCTCCCTTTATTGTATTCATGCTGCCATTCACACAATACAGAAGACAACAAACAGGACAGGTTCTAAGGATCCTGGACACCACCAATAAAAATGAGCACAAAGGGTTGAATAAAGTGCCATGAAGTGTGCTGTAGTGCATCACATTATCTAAAGTGTACTATGACGTGCAAGGGAGTAACACTTTGATTCGGTCAAAAGCTGTATTAAAATATCCCAGCAAAATCTAACACGATAGGAGAGGCAGTTGTGACATCAGCCACCATGGGAAATATCAACGCTCAACTGAAATTGATGGTGAAGTGGCCACCAAGCAGTACACTCAATGGGTGAGGGAAAGCAGATAAATCTTTTTTTCAGTGCTACTGATATCTAAACAATATGGAGCTTTTGGAAATCATACAACAGCTCACAAGCACATCATTTGCGTGTCAGAGTATAGTCAAAGGGTTATAGCCAAAGCTCATGGATACTATAAAGAATGCTGCGCCTGTAAAAATATATACCCCTTACTCAAAGCCATTTACACAATTGGTCAAATATTTTGTTTAATCATTGACATTTGCAACATTTTACCCCAGGCCCACAATGCAGCACTTTGGTAGCTAATGGAATAGAATCACAGTGAATTCCAGAGCAGCTAGCCACTCTCAAAAATGTTCTAACAGATTTTGTAAATCAACCACTAGCAAAGAAACGATCAAATGATTATGTAAACACTCAGAAAATATTTACCTGCAAGTGCCATATTCAACAGTAAAATTATTATTCTGGGGCTTAAAGACCAGATTCTCTCTCAGTGGCAACCAAGAAAGAAAGAGTTTTGCCACCAAGTTGTTGATTGCGCATTAGGTCCAAAAACAAACACATGTGATGACCATATGCATTACAGGGCATTTGAAAAGCACAGCCAAATGCTGAGTTACGTCTTCATAAAGTGCAACTTAATATCCCTGCCAGTTGCTCTGAAATGTGCTTATCTGAAGCTCTTGATAAAGTACCTTCACAGTGTTACTTTTGTGCTGTTATCCCTGCTGTTTCTTCAATGCATCACATCAATAGTTCCCCACCCAGACCACCCCACCCACAAAAAAAACCTCATCGTGTTTAAAATGGTCCTCGTTATGAAATTATACTCTTGTAATATTCCACTCCAACCTGTAAGAATGGGCCCATTCCTTAATTATTCCATTAATTATCCATCAAAAAACGCTCTTGGCACCATGATCAAACTCACAAAGCGGGCAGCCTTCAACAGAAATGAAGAGGCTGTAAATAACAAATTCATGAGCCTCATGGTCCTCTTTCTGAAGGTCTCAGTAACAGTTTAGCAGACACCAAATGTAACGCTACTTCAAGGAACACTTAATTTAGAAGGTAAAGCCCAGTTAAAGCTGAGAATGAAGATGAGGCAGGATGAAGATACAAAACCTTGGACCTTCTACTTCAAGGCTGGTTAGTTCAGGAAGAGGGAGAATTTCCACGAATGGTGTCACCAATTTTATGCATCAAAATAGAACGGTTAGCCCTTAATATTCACAATGCTGGTGCTACTGGCAGTGCTATGTTCAGCACAACTTGATGAGGAGCTCAGGGTACTTGAAGCACTGGCAGATTCTGGAATGGAAAGAGAGAGTGAAAGGCAAATGAATTATATTTCATGCTCCAAAAATAAAAGAGCAGGTCAAACCTTCAAATATCAAAAGTCAGGAAACAAAGTTTTTTTTTACTTTGACACTGAAAACTGAACAATTTCTGTAGCAATGAATGTCAGACAGCCTGTTTGTTCACACCTGAATAACTAGCATAAAGAATGGTAACTGACTGAAAAAATATAATGTGATTTATTGTGTGACATTTCTACCCATTCAGAGTCCAATCCAAGGTTTCAATGGTTTCATACTGATGCCAGAACCGTGTGCTCAACTGCTGTTAATGATATTAGAAACAGATGGGTCACTAAAGTAATGTGATCACAGTACAGGAATTATAGCACATTTACAGGGAGGAAGGCTAGATGGCAATGGGGTGGGAATAAGCAGACTAATATGGTGGGTAGCATATTAAAAGGGTAGGTGCATCATGATTGTAGGGTGGATAGCATACCAATGGAGAGGTCAACATGCACTAATGGGGTGAGCAATGAGCCAATCGCCCAACAAACCAATCAAGCAAACTGCGATAACCATGGCTGTGACCCGTTGAGTGGATTGAGTGTTAATAATGCAGCTCCTCAGCTAACAGCTAATCAGAGGCCTCTCCTCTGTCTTACCTGAGCTACTTAGTGATTGGGAAGAGTTGGAATCCCCCATCAGTGTCTGCAGGTTTGTAGCCGGGACCCAGCCCTCTTTATTTGTGTTAAGATTTCTGACAAGCCTGAGAGCAAAATGAAATTCACATGAACATCACCCCAGTTTCTTATATAGCAACCAGGGAACAGGCACACCAATTACTGGAACAGTAGCCATTAAGAGTAGGAATGCAGGTTAACAAAGCAATTTTAAAAAAAAAACACAAGGAGAGCACTGGGATTCTTTTTAAAAAGAGGAGATCAACTCAAAAGTTATGTCAAGCTTGCACAGGACCTTGGTCAGACCACACAACTTGCATTGTGCAGAATTCTGGTGCCCATATTACAAAAATAACAAATGTTGGTGAAGAGGCAAAAATGATTTACAAAGACAGCACCAGAGCCTTGGTGAAACATTGACTGGGATGGGTTTTTTTTGCCAGAAATAAGAAATAAATGAATTCAATAGGAAAGCAGAAAATAGTTCTACACTTGCAGAGCAGTTCAAAAGTACCAGGTCCTAAGGAAACCATAATTACTGAGAAGAAACTCAGCAGTAATGTCCTTACCCAAAGATTGATAAGAGTGTGGCACTTGTTAGCAAATGGCTTAGTTCAGGGAAAACTATGCAAGTATGTTAGGTAGAAAAGCGACAGAAGGGTGTAACGATAAGGTTGAGTGAACGGTAGGAGAAAACACGTGGAACTCAAATATTGGCCAAATGGTTTGCCTTTATGTTGTAATGTTTAATTATTTCATGTCATTTGCAGCATAACTCATTCATTTAGTTTATCTACTTATACTTCACAGATAGGAGGAGATAGTGTAATAGAAGCAATGTAACTGGACTAAGTAGTCAAGGGACCCAGGCCAATGTTCTGTGTTTGGGGGTGGGCGGGGGTTCAAATTCCAGTATGAAAGCAGGTGGAATTTATCTTCAATCAATTACCAAATCTGGAATCGAAATCTAGCCTCAGTAATACAGGCAAAGGAAATATCATCAACTGTCATTAAAAATGCCTCTGGTCCACTAATCTCTTTTAGGGCAAGAAATTTGCCGTCATTACCTGGTCTCGCATACAGATGCTTCCAGATTCACAGCTTGTGGTTCAACTGCTCTCTGCAAGTGATCTAGAAGACCATTCAGCGCAAGGATAATACATATTAGACAATAAATGCTGGCCTTCCAGTGAAATTGTGGCACATGAAGGAATTTTAGAAAGTAAACATTTTGGTCTTGAAGTCTGTTTAGAATTTCTGGTGCCTGTGGAACCTTACAACAAGCTACGATATTACTTGCAGAGACTAAGTCACGGCCAGCATGACTCCAGTACCTGTTTTGATTAGGATCCCTGCTTCCTGTGGATAGAGTGCTGAATGAGATTTGCTAAATGGATGATAGCCCAGGAGAAACAGAATGACAGACCTGATGGACATGGAGCTTAACAGCATTTCATAAGGGACAGGTGTGGAACTCAAAAGACCTGAACCCTAAACCCAAGCTGCTTCAAACCCACGCTTCCACTTTTAACAGTGGCAGAATGAGCAGCAATACACTCCCAGCAAGTGAGATGCTAATTTATGTATGCTAATAAGGGTACGCAGCTGAGACTCTCTCTAAGTGCTGGAGGTAGAGGAAGGCAGTTAGGGAGTGTTGAATTTGAAACACAAACAGATTGGGCATGATCTTATTGGACGAAAGAACATTCTCAAGTGGCCAAATTGTCTACTTCTGCTCCTATTTTATTTGTGCGTACGATGGACAGGTTTCCTTGGTCTCATCAAAACCAGGAAGCAGGCGGTAGGCAAAGACCGAAATTGCTGGAGAAACTCTGCAGGTCTGGCAGCATCTGTGGACAGAAGATTGAGTTAACATTTTGGCTTCAGTAACCCTTCTTTCTGTTACAGACTTCCAGCATCTGCAAAAAACAAAGTAATCTGGTTGATCAAATCTGGCAGAACTGACTGCACACTAAACCCAGCACTCCAGTATTTACCTAGTAATGTCAAAACAAAGCACAGTCTGTGCAAAATACATTTTAAAAAAACAACAATCAAGGAACAAAAAAAGTTTGCCGTTTCTTGAGGACTTTGTATTCTATTCGCGTACAGGATCAGCGGCAATTTTGTGCAGATGTTGTGAGATATTGGTTTAAACTGACAGACTTTCAGAACAGGTGAAATATCAGCACCATATTGCACAGCTGCAAACTGTACAATAGATTCTTCAAGTCTGCAAACATACCATTGCCCATCCTGGCCCTCACGGATCAGCTGTAAGAGATCGCCGGCATTTGCTGTTAATTCCTCTCTGCCTGACTTCCCGTAGTCTGCTATTACTGTGTACTTTCCAGGGAGCTGAAATGAGAAAGTAATAAAACACAGGGCTGAGTCACTATCAGTTGATGTAAGCAGCAGATTGTCCACATGACCACATTTTCTGAAGTGAAGAAAAGGGAGCAGTTGGTGCAGAGATAATTGATAATATGAAGTAAAAAAAATAAATTTGAAACAATGAGCATTCATTTGAAGCAAGGGAAATGCAGATCTGCATACAGTAAACAAGGCAATGGGACTGCATTAACAAGCGAGCACAGGTGTAATGGTCCAATAGCTGCCTATACTGTAGGCTCCTACTTTCAGTGTGCAATCAGGTAATGATTCCTAAGAGACCAAAAAATAGAAAACCATTTAACCACACAAAACATTTCAAGTTTGCATTATTTGTAGACCAGGCAGCACGGTGGCTCAGTGGTTAGCACTGCTGCCTCACAGCGCGAGGGTCCTGGGTTTGATTCCACCCTTGGGGTGGAGTTTGCACATTCTCCCCGTGTCTGCATTGGTTTCCTCCGGGTGCTCCGGTTTCCTCCCACAGTCCAAAGATGTGCAGGCTAGGTGAATTGGTCATGCTAACTTGCCTGTATTGTTCAGAGGTGTGTAGGTTATAGGGGGACGGATCTGGGTGGGATGGTCCCGGGGTCAATGTGGACTTGATGGGCCAAAGGGCCTGTTTCCACACTGTAGGGATTCTACAAAAAAAAAGCAATCGTTATTGAAGAGGTAAAGCTATGAAGGTGACTTGAACTGCACTGATGTCTCCAAAGGCAATTTCATTGGTTGTGTAGCACTGAGATATCCTAACAGTAACGCATACTTATGGGATTGGTCAGATTTGAGCAGAGAAGCCAGGACAAGTGGGAAGCAAAATGTATAACGGAAATTACATTAATAAATAGAGGCAATCAATCTCATTTAGTTGTATCAGCTGAAAACTGAAGTCTCCAGAAAATGTTTGTGTAGGTTCGAGGTAGATCTGGATGCAGCTTGTCAAATAACTTAAGGAAATCTTTGAATATGAATATTACAGATCCAGCTGTTTCATCATGCTCTAACTGACCATTCTTATGTAAATGAAAAGGATTTCTAATTTGTAAAGTGACATCACCAAATAATTGCTTCTACATGAATTTATTCAGTGGCCCATTCTGCTTTCTTAAAAAGGTTATTTTACCCATGGGCACACAGGAATAAGCAGGAAGTGTGGGAATATTACTAGAAATAAACAAATGCTGAAGTAGGAGAAACAGACAATTTTAAATCGAAATTTATTGAAATCTAGGTTTGGGAAAGCTCAAATTCCTTTCGATTTACATTGTACTAGAAGCTATTTTCAACGCCACCGATAGAAGCTAATCCAAACGTCTCCCAATTTACCATTAAGATAGCTTTTTCCCAGGAAATTTCTGTGCAGCTGAACTCGATGGTAGCACCCGAATATCCAGCCCTTGCAAAATCCCTGGTATCTTCACATTTTTGCACAGATAGACAACTATTTACATCCTTAGCTCCATCCTACTCTATATTGTTCTGAAATCCATAACACTTGAAGGAACCAAATCTCTCTCAATCATCAGTTTGTTCATGTCGCTCAGAAGCCTGCGCTGTAAGTCCTCATCATGGTCAATGAGCTTAATGCATCTATTTCACAATGGAGCCAATGCCACGTTTGATGCCATGACTGTTCAGATAGGATTTTACCCATGGCCAATGACCAGGTATGAGAAATTTCACCATGCGGGAAACTAACGAACACTCGTATCTTCCAAAGGTTTGGAACCTTTGTTTAAAACAGCCATGAAACAATGAACATTCTCAATTGTTGGAACATGCTCCCATTGATGACAGGATTTCTGCAACAGTAGGACAGCTGATGGCCTCAGGTCAGTTTAAAAAGCTCTCTCTGGCCAGGAAATGAAGCCAATAATATCATGCTGTAATGCACATGGGTTATTAACTACAACAGAAACAGAAGGGCAAACCTGAGGCTCATACTGAGCTGACGATTTCAGTGCTCAACACAGAAGTGGATGTAAAAACATCAAAAACGTCCATTCAATGGAAGCTTCTCAACCACTATTTGCAGCAAGAAGCTTGTACCTACCAACTTTCTGCTAGTTTCCTCTTCACAATCGGATGAATTGAGCTGGTCATCAGCACTGGACCATCCATCATTGTTTTCTTCTGAAATGTCAAGGGACTGAGACACTTTGGTCCAACCTGCAATGTAAATACACCTACTGACTAGAGGATGTAAAAACACGATGTAAAATATTATTGTTATAATACGATTACAGATATTAAAAGGTGCAACCTGAAAAAAAATCTAATTTAACAGAGGACTTTAAACATTTATGACCTTATCAAGTAATTGTAAGTGTGTGTACCACTAGCAATGGCCATTCCTATTTTTTCCTCTAGTATTATACAATCCCAGTGCACAACAAGGGGCTATTCAGCATATTATGATGATGCTGTTCATTGTAATACCCATTTAATTAGTGCCACTCCCCTTCTCTCACACGACAGTCACAAAAACTCTTCCCCACAAATATTTATCCGGTGCCCTTTTTGAAAGTTTCAGTTGAACGTACTTAATTGCACTTTAAGGCATCCAAACCATAGCTCCCCGCCTTAAAAAGATTTCCATCTCTCCAATGGCTTTTTTTTACAATTTATTTTAAATCTGCGTCCTCAGTTATCAGCTTGCCTGCTGGTGGAAAAGCCTGATATCCAAAAATTGGCCCCTCAGTTTTAAATTTATCATCGGAGGTAAATAATTACAGCTTCCCTAAAGTTTGTGACCCCATCACAATTCTTGAAAATTTATTCTGCATTTCCCTGTTGAACATCCTTTGGAAAGGTTGATGTCCCCGCCTCCCCCGAACAGTAGCCAAACTAGAGCAACAGTTTTACCAACTTGTCACCATTCTGGAGTCGGTGATACATGGAAGGGTGCAATGGGGGGTAAAACTATGGGATTCTCTTGTGTGGCGTGTGAATGTGTAAGGCAGCATGATGCAGGCATGCCACTCGAGGTGGCTATTTTGGTGGTGGTAAGTGGTTAGGGGTAGCGACGGGGCACTGTGATTAAACCACACCTGTAACGTAGCCAGGAGCATTGAGAAATGTTGGCCACTGACAAAGTACGTGCTGAAAACCTGATTGCAGCAAAGGAGGATATTGTAATGATTCTGCAAGTGCAGCACAAGAGAGAGAGGGAGGGAGCGAGCAAGAGGTGAGAGAGAGAGCGCGAGAGCGAGAGAACCAAGTCCAGAGGTGGGCTTGCAAACCTAGCTACTCTGACACCAACTCAGAGAGTCCTGGAGTTGGATCCACATGATTGGTCAAGGCGATATTAGAGGAAGGTAGTGAGATTCCAAGGCCACATTTCTATAAATCCTATTAAGTAGTGCTTAAAGGACTTTGTTTTAGTGGAGGGCGGGGGGGGGGGGGGCAGCTGGTGAAGCTGATAGAACAGTAGCATTGATTGATTGTTACTTTGGAGGCTTGCAGATTTCCAGCAGGAAGGTGAGTTGCTACACTTAAGGATCAAAAACCGGTTACCATCCCCCAGTGGCTCCAATGTTTGCTTTAAGGAAGCACACATGCTGACTCTCCTCAAATGATGTTGATTCCCCTCAGTCTCCTTTCACTCACTGGCCCCCTCCCCCAATAAGTAAAACATCAACAGCTGCATGCGAAAGCTTCCAGGACCAATTCGAACCTCTGGAGAGCAAATGGAATCTGCTGAGGATGCACCATCACATCCTTGCGCATCAGCACACTTTGAGGCAGGTACGGTTGACTGTAAGGTCGTACACTGATGACAAGAACAGTCATCAGAGAATGACATGAAGCAGCCTCTCGCACTTAGAGAATGAATACGGTAATGTGGATCTTAGCTGCAAGCCAGCAGTTCACACCAGGAGCTGTCCATTAGGCAGCAGACTATGGACAGCAACATGTGGTTTATGGAGCTATAACAGTCACACACTGGTGAGTGTCCATTCACGCCATAAGCACTGCAATTACCTTCAGAATTCATGGCTTGACAGAGGACTCTCCTGCCAGTGCAAAGCAGATTCACAGCATGCAGGGCCTGCTGCCCCAGGCAACTCCAGAATGGCTACCAAAGCCATTCCAGGAGAACTGCAGAAGCGTGAGCCCGTTTCTAGCCCAGCTGGCAGCAAGGAGGGAGCATAATGCTGCAACATCGGAAAGAGAATCAAGAAAAATTCACATTAGTGCTTTTCTTACTTGTGACTTTTTGAACACTTAAGAATTGTACTTTCACAAGATGCTCAGGCTGCATGGCTATATCATCTGCACATGCAGTGATGGTTTGGAATTGGATATCTTCGCTGCTTACATAGGTGTTTGTCTTTGTGTTCCACACATCATCATTACTTGGGACTGCTGCTCTTGAGAAGGGGATAACAGGAGAAGGTGACTAAGGGCTAAGAACGGCCCGTTGGTCCAGAGGTATTATTCTCGCTTAGGGCACTGTACGTTGTTAACATGCGACAGGTCCTGGGTTCAAATCCCGGACAAGCTCAGATTTCTGGGGTGGCACTGCTGCCTCATAGAACTAGGAACCCAGGTTCGATTCCAACCTCAGGTGACTGTGTGTGGAGTTTGCACATTCTCCCCGTGTCTACGTGGGTTTCCTCCCACAGTCCAAAGATGTGCAGGGTAGATGGATTGGCTGTGCTCAAATCGCCCTTGGTGTCCAGGGATGTTTAAGTTAGGTTAGGTGAGGCTAGGCATGGGGAAATGCAGGGGTAGGGGAATGAGTCAGGGTGGGATGCTCTTCAGAGGAGCAGTGTGCACTTGTTGGACTGAATGGCCTGTTTCCACACTGTAGGGATTCTATGATTGTAAGGTCTTGAGCTCAGAACCATTTGGTGTTCAAACCTTTTCCATATACAAGAATTTCTGATCTCCTGGGCATCCAAACCTTTCTGTTCACTGGAATACACAGCTGGCTGGTGTGGCTCACACTCCTCTTCATTAGTCAGTATTTGAGGTTGGGACTGTATTCATCAAATGCTTCTCTGCCAGGCATTGTCCTCTCTAATGGGCCAGGCTGTGTAAGATACTCAAGCAAATGGCCATAACAGACACTCTTACGGGTACACATTACAAAGCACCACCTGAACTGTCCAAAGATCTAAAGCAGATGCTGATAGAGCCATGCATGCACCAGAACCATCATTATACCCCTTCGCAGGCTCTTTCCATGGGCTCCTTCCTGGTATAAAACATCCAAAAGTTCTGGTCCAGTGAATATTCTTGCAACTCAAAAGCCTAAGAATGTATGTATCATGGTTATTATCTAGATAATATACATATACGTGTGTTTTCTGTGATTATAACTGAGTGCAATTTGGACTTTGATTAAGCTTTTACTGCAGCATAGGTACAAACAATTACCTCTTGACCCTTTGAAAATCCAGCCTGGACTGCAAACGCTCCGGCTCCTTCTACATGTGACATGTAAAACCAATGTGTTCATCATGGACACACCTAAACATAGCATTGAGAGAACCTCATGGGGTTACAGCCTGGAGGCTTGGTGATTCTACTAAGGTCTTCACATGCTACCTAAAATGATCCCAGGGCCACAGACACTGGATAGCCTTTTTGCGTAATCAGAAGCCAACTCCCAATATAGCAATTCACAAAGAAATGTCTTCCTTTGAGAGATGCAAAATGGCAGAGCAGGATCGAAGGGATGAATGGTCTCCTACAGCTCCTATTTCTTGCTTTTATTTCCAGACTCACTGGACTTCTGACATCCACATGTGCGACATCCTGACCTTGCAAGTTCAGTTGGCAGGGGACTGCCTTTATCTGCTTGCCTGATATTACTGTCTTCCCTCTTAAACCCCTCACTATTGCTAGATAAAATGATGCATCTACCCCGATCATCTACCCCACCCCCCACTTCCTCATGGGGGAAGACACCTCCAATAGAACAAACAATTGAGGATGTAGACTTGCTCGCCAAGCCCACGTGTTTGATTGCAGACGGTTTGTCACCCTGCTAGGTCATATCGTCAGTGTCTCTCCAGTGAAGTGCTGGTGTTCTGTTTCACTTGCTATTTATATGATTCAGTTTGCTGGGGTGGTTAGCATCACTTCCGATTCTGTTTTTCAGTGATTTGTATATTGGGTGCAGTTCGAAGTGTTTGTTGATGGAGTTCCAGATGGAATGCCAGATCTCCAGAAATTCCCTGGCATGTTTCTGTTTGGCTTCTGCTATTATGGATGCGTCCAGTCCTCCATTTCATGTCCTTGCTTGTCCGTGTGTATTGAGACTAGTGAGAATTGGTCATGTCTCTGGGCGACTGGCCGGTGCTTGTGTATCCTTAATTTCAGTTTTCTTCCAGCTTGGCCTATGCAATGTTTCTCAGTCCTTGCAAGGTATTTTGTATCTTACATGAGTTTTATTGGTGTCTGGGATCCTTTACGTTCGTCAGTCGCTGTTGCAGGGTGGTTGTTGGTTTGTGGGCAACTCTGAAAACTAGGGGTCTGAGTAGTCTAGTGGTCACCTCTGACATTTCTCTGATGTACTATAGAGTGACCAGTGTGCCTGGCTTCTTGGTGTTGCAGAGGTAATGGCGGATTGTACATTTTGGATATCCATTCCTTGTAAAACCTCTGCATCAGTGTTCCTCTTTGACTTGGCGCAATTCCAGGTTACTGCAGTATATTGTGGCTCATTTGAATAGTGTCCTGATGCTGTTCAGTTTATGGGTGTTGGAAGTGAAGTGGGTTGTGAGGCACAGATCCAGCAGTTTCAGGGCGCTGTCCTTGTTGAAGTTGTTGGTGTTGTGGGATGCCCATCTTCCTGATTTTTTCAGCAGTATAGCAATTATCTCTTTGGCTGGGTTGATGGTTATGGATGTAAATAGTACTGTTACGTTGAAGGGTATCATTGTCTGGTCCTCTTTTATTCTGGTGTCCTTGATGATGTTGAGGAATTCTTGGGAGGAGTGGATGGAATGGATAGTTTTGTCAACTAAGTAGTTCAGTTTCCATTGTAGTTCTCTGGCTAGTTTATATATTGTGAGCACGGTTGTGAGACAGTGGGTCTAAGGGGGGTCCCTGGCTTGTGTACCTTATGGAATCCATACAAGTGGGGTGTGTTGGATTCCTCAGGCTTCATTTTTTGGTAGTGTTTCTTACTGATATCTCCAGAGTTCTATAATTTCTTTGGGTTGTTGTAATCTGTTCTGTAGTGGTATTGGGTCTATCGTCATCTGTTGGTATCTGCTAGTTGATTTTGGTTTCTCAATGTCTTTGGGCCCTATTAAGGGTTACTGTCATGGGTCCTTTGTCTGCCAGTAAGATTACAATATTTCTGTAATTCTTGAGTCTTTCCAGGGCTTTCCATCTCTTCTGTGTTGAATGTGTTGCTCTCAACTTTTCTGCTCAGTGTTCTGACTATCATCTGTCTGATGGTCTGTCGTATTTCCTCCACGCATCCACTGTTCTTTAGTGTCGATTCCATTGTAGACAAGAAGTCCGCTTTTTTGGTGTCTCTGCAGTTATAATTCAGTCCGTGTACTAGGGTGGTTTTCTCAATGTCTGTAAGTGGTCAGTCTGAGAGGCTTTTCATCCATGTTTCTGTGTTGTTGTGGGTGAGTTTGGACAGTTTTTCTTGTAAAAGTATTCTTTTCTTGGTTCTGGTCTTTTGTTGTTGTTGTTTGATGATGGCTTGTTCCAATGTGGTTGTCCGATTCCTAGTCAGTTGCGTTGGAGTACAAAGATTTTGGCCTGAAATTTCCTGCTTATATTTGTGGAGACGGTTATGTGAGTCTGCCATTATCTCAGCAACAGACCACAATAAGAAGACACAATACAGCCAGACACACTGGTTACTCTACAGTACATCAGGGACACATCAGAGATAACCACAAGACTACTCAGGCCGCTAGGTATCAGGGTAGACCACAAACCAACAACCATCCTGCGACTGCTATTGACAAATGTAAAGGACCCCAAACTCCCAAGCAATAAAACTAACATAACATATAAAATGCCATGCAAAGACTGTGAGAAACATTCCATAGGCCAAACTGGAAGAAAACTGACAATAAGGATACACAAACACCAAGTAGCCACCAAGAGGCATGACCAGTTTTCATTGGTCTCAGTACACAGGGACAAAAAAGGACACAAATTCAACTGGGACGACACATCCATAATTGGACAAGCCATAAAGAGACGCGCCAGGGAATTCCTGGAGGCCTGGCATTCCAACTGGAACTCCATCAACAAACACATCAAACTGGACCCAACATACAAACCACTGAAAAAAACAGAACTGGAAGTAATACCAAATACCCCAGCAAACCAAGGTTTATAAATAGCAAGTGGGACAGAACACCCAACGCTTCACCAGAGGCACGTGACCATGTTACCTGGGCAAGGTGATGAAATGTCTGCAACCAAACCCGGCGAGCAAGTCTACAACTTCGTCCACAACCGGAGCCACAAATCTTCTCAAAAAACTTTAATAAAGGACAGACAATTCTCAAAAGGGAGCAGCAATATAGAGCACAAATGCTGCAGCACTCATTGATTGGTGCACTCCTCTTCAGCCGTTTCCCTGAGATGATGCCCGAGAGCAGGTTGAAATATAATGAAAGACACCAGCTAAGTCTCCATGTACAGCAGCTGATACTTATGTTAAGCCAGCCACAGTCTGACTTGCTCTAATGGTATTGCTGTTGGACTAATAATCCCACCATATCAGATGGTGGAATTTGAAGTTTATTTTTTTAAAAGATAATCTGGAATTAAAAAGGTCTAAACATGACCATTGTCAATTGTCATAAAAACTCATCTGGTTCATAATTGTCCTTTAGGAAAGGAAACTCCTGTCTCTAAGGTGTAGAGCTGGGTGAACACAGCAGGCAGGCTGACATTTCTGGCCTAGACCCTTCTTCAGAAATGGGGGAGGGGAAGGGCGTTCTGAAATAAATGGGGGGGGGGGGGTGCAGGAGGCAGGGGAGTCTCCTGCATTTCCCACAACTCATCCCTCACACCCCCGCCCCGCAATAACTGCCAAAAGAGAATCCCCCTCGTCCGCTGGAAATGTTATACCTGCCCCCACACCACCTCCCTCACCCCCATCCCAGACCCCAAGAAGACTTTCCACATCAAGCAGATGTTCACCTGCACATCTGCCAATGTGGTATACTGTATTCACCGTTCCCGTGGTGACCTCCTCTACATTGGGAGGCTTGGGGAACCTTTGCAAAACACCTATGCTTGGGTCGCAATAAACAATTGCACCTCCCAGTCGTGAACCATTTCAACTCCCCCTCCCATTCCTCAGACAACATGTCCATCCTCGGCCTCCTGCTGTGCCACAACAATGCCACCCAAACGTTACAGAAACATCACCTCATATTCTGCTTGGGAACCCTGCAGCCCAATGGTATATATGTGGAATGCATCAGCTTCAAAATCTCCCCTCCCCCACCACATCCCAAAACCAGCCCAGCTCGTCCCCGCCTACCTAACCTGTCCTTCCTCCCACCTATTCCCTCCTCCTACCTCAAGTCCCACCCCAACCTACCTACTAATCTCATCCCTGCACCCCCACCCCCCGACCTGTCCGTCCTCCCTGGGCTGATCTATCTCCTCCCTAACTCCCCACCTACACTCACCTTTACTGACTCTATCCCCGCCTCTTTGACCTGTCTGTCTCCTTTCCACCTATCTACTCCTTTATCCATCTTCGATCTGCCTCTCCCCCTCTCCCTATTTATTTCAGAACCCCCTTCCCCTCCCCAATTTCTGAAGAAGGGTCCAGGCCCGAAATGTCAGCTTTCCTGCTCTTTTGACGCTGCTTGGCCTGCTGTGTTCATCGAGCTCTACACCTTATCTCAGATTCTCCAGCATCTGCAGTTCCTACTATCTCTGAAACTGTTGTCTCCACCTGGTCTGTACTACATGTGACTCCAGACCCACAGTAATATGATTTGACTCTTAACTGCCCTCTGAAACAGTCCATTCAGTTGATTCAACTACTAGAAAGGGAAAAGGAACAAAAAAATATTGACAACTAAGGCACTGAAAGTAACAATGACAAAAACTGCCCTTTCGACCCTGCAACGTCCTTACTACTAATATCTGGGAGGCACTAGTGCCAAAATTGGGTGAGCTGTCTCACAGACTGGTCAAGCAAGAGCCTGACGCAATCACATTCATGGAATCATACCTTACACACACAGTCTGAGATAACGACAACACCATCACCATCCCTGGATACGTGCTGTTACACCAACAGGTCTGACCGAGCAGGGGTGGCAGCGCAGTGACATACAGACAGGTGGGAGCTGTCCCCATGAGTCCTCCACATTGACACCAAATCCCATGAATGTCTCATGGCATCAGGTCAAACATGAGCAAGTAAACCTGCTGACTCTACCTGTTGTACTGCGCCTTACCACACCCACCTCTCCTACAGCTGTCTCAGCACTCTTACATGTTGGGCAACACTTGGACAAAGCGTGGAGAGAGTCAAGAGAGCAGAACATACGCTGGATGGGGGACTTCAAAATCTAAAACCGAGAGTGGCTGCACCATCACTGATCAAACTGGTCAAGTCCGAAAGGACATAGCTGCTAGATTGATGGCGGCAGGTGATGAGGGAACTGACAACAGGGAAAAAATATATTTGCCTTCAATCCTCACCAATCTGACCAATTAGTCGTAGGAGACAGAGGGTAGCGGTGGAAGGATGCTTTTTGGAATGCAGGGCGGTGACCAGTGATGTTCCACAGGGATCCGTGCTGGGTCCTTTGTGATCTACATAAATGGATTTGGAGGAAAATGCAGCTGATCTAATTAGTAAGTTTGGGAAGGATAAGAAGATTGGAGGAGTTGCAGATAGGGAGATGGATTGTCAGAAGATACAGCAGGCTATAGATCAGTTGGAGGCACGTGCAGAAAAATAGCAGATAGAGTTTAATCAGGACAAATGTGAGGTGATGCACTACGGAAGGTCAAGTACAGGTGGAATCTTACAGTGAATGACTGAACTCAGAGTATTGATGTGCAGAGGGACCTGGGTGTGCAGGTCCACAGATCACTGAAGGTGGCAGCACAGGTAGATAAGGTAGTTAAAAAAGCTCCTGGCATGCTTCCCTTCATTGGGAGGGCCATTGGGTATAAGTTTAGGCAAGTTATGCTGCAGCTTTATAGAGCTTTAGTTTAGCCATAATCAGAATACTGCATACAGTTCTGGTCACCACACAACCAGAAGGACGTGGATGCTTTGGAGAGGGTACAGAAAAGGTTTACCAGGATGTTGCCTGGTATGAGGGATTTTAGCTATGAAGAAAGGTTGAACAGACTGAGTTCGTTTTCACTGGAACGCAGAAGTTTGAGGGGTGACCTGATAGAAGTTAATAAGATTGTGAATGGTATGGATAGTGTGGAAAGTATGAGGCTTTTTTCCCAGGTTGGAGGGGTCAATTACTAGGAGATGCAGGGTCAAGGTGTTGGGGGGAGTTTAAAACTGACGCATGAGGCAGAGTGCACCTGGAACGCAATGCCAGATGAGGAGGTGGAAGCAGACACAATAGCAACATTCAAGCAGCACCAGAACATATACATGAATAAGAAGAGAATAAAGGGATTCGGATCCTGTAAGTGAAAACTTACTGAAGGGCAAAAATGTATTGGCACAGGCTTGGAGGGCCAAATGGCCTATTCCAGTGCTATTTTATTCTTTGTTCTATCAGTAAGGGTGACCACTGACAGTCTTTGTGGAGTTATAGTACCATCTTCACGTTGAGAGCACCCTTTAACATGTCATGTGGCACTCTCACTGCGCCAACTGCAACAGACTTCACACAGATCCAGCACAAGACTGGGAATCTGTGAGATTGTGTGGCCCACCAGCAGCAGCAATGTTGTACTGCAACACAATCTGTAACCTCATGACAGAGCATATTCCGCCACATTATCACTACCAGCAAACCAGGGCATCAACACTGTTTCAATGAAGACTGCAGGAGGGCATGCCAGAAGCAGTACCAGGCAGACTTAATAATGATGTCTCAACCTGGTGAAGCTACCAAACAGGACTACTTGCATGCCAAACAGCGTAAGCAGCAAGTGATAGAGTTCAGCATTTCTACAACCAACGTATCAGATCTAAGCTCCAATCTAATCGTTATTGCAGGCAGACAATTAAACAACTCATTAAAAGGAGGAAACTTCACAAACAGCCTCATCCTAATAATGGGGGAGCCCAGCACACAAATGCAAACGATAATGCTGAAACATTTGCAACCATCTTTAGCCTGAAGTAGACTATCCATCTCGACTTCCTCTGGAGGTCAGCTGGATCACAGGTGCAAGTTGTCAGTGAATTCAACTCACTCCATGTGATACAAGGAAATGGTTGGAAGCACTGGGTACAGCAAAGATTATTATGCCTAAGGTAACAGTACAGGAGACTTGTGCTCCAGGGCTTGCCGTGGCCTAGCCAAGCTGTTCCGGTACAGCTACAACACCGGTATATAACCATCTCTCTTCTCATACACACACACACCTCACTGTGCACTATAAGCACGACCAACAGCCTAGTCTCAATCATCAGTAATGTGTTGGAAGGTGACATCATTAGTGCTATTAAGGAGCACTAGAATAGCAATGCGCTGCCCACTGATGCTCTGTTTGGTTTCTGCCAGGGTCACTCAGCTACTGACCTTATTACAGTTTTGGCCCAAACATGGACAAGAGAGATGGAAGTCCAAAGGTAAAGTGAGATTAACATATCATGCTCACATTTGATCAGGTATAGCATCAAACATTTCAAGCAAAACAGCAATCAACGGGAGTCAGAGGAAAAATTCTCTACTGGTTGGAGTCACACCTGGCACAAAGGGAGATGGTTGCGGTTTTTGGAAATTAGTCATCTCACCTCCAGGACATCTCTGCAGGAGTTTGTCAAGGTCGTGTTCCTGGCCTAACCACCTTCAACTGATTCATCGACAACCTTCCCACCAGAATAATATCAGAAGTGGAGATGTTTACTGATGACTGAACAAAATTCAGTACTATTTGCGACTTCTCAACCACTGACCTGGACAACATTCTAGGCACACAAGTGCCAGGCAATGATTATCTCAAGAGAAGATCTAGCCGTCACCCTGTAACGTTCAATATTACAACCATCACTGAACTGATCCCCCACTGTCTGGTCATCACCATTGATCAGAAACTAAACTGGGCTAGCCATATAAATGTTGTGGCTACAAGAGCAGTTCAGGGGCTAGGAACCTTGAAGCAAGTAACTCATCTCCTGACTTTCCAAAGCCTGTTCACCATTTACACGGCATGGCTCATGAGTGTGATGGGATAGTCCCACATGCCTGAAAACAAGTGCAGCTCCAACAACACTCAAGAAGCTCGAAACTATGCAGGACAAAGCAGTCTGCATGATTGAATATTCAGTCCCTCCACCACAGGTATTCAGTAGTAGCACAGTGTACTGCAGAAGATGAACTGCAGAAATTCGCATGGTCTCCCTTAAAGAAAACACCTTCCAAATCCATAACCAATTCCATCTAGAAGGACAAGGCCAGCCAATACATGGGAACTGCAATTCACTTTTTATCCTGGCTTGGAAAAAAACAAATTGCCGTACCTTCCATGTCACTGGGTTTAAAATCTTGGAACTTTCTCCTCTTTAACAACATTGTGGGTCTATCTATACCAAACAGACTGCAGCAGCCCAGGCGGCAGCTCACCACTACCTTCTCAACAGCTACTAGAGTGGCCCAGCCAGCAGCACCAACATTCCATGAGTGAATTTTAAAAAACAAACTTACCTTTCACTTTTTCTTGCCTCTTTGGTGAGGTCACCAAAATGCTGTGATTTTCTGGGCTCACAATCTCAGCTCTTTTCACCTTCTGTGGGCTCCTCAAGGGACTGGCATGAAAATAAGATAGATTGCACAAAAATTACAAGCAAAATGGAAAGAGCAGTAAAAATATTAATGTCTCTGAAACAGGATGTAGTTCACAAGTAGATTATATCCAACTAATAGCTTGTTACTCAACTTTAATAATCCCTCCTTTTTAAATGACACCCAATTATTGGGGTGCAGAGTTTATGACACACCGCTGGGTCGGGCTTGGAAGGATAGATATAATCAAGAGATAGAAATGTCCTGTTGTTATATAGAGTGGGCTGACATACAGGGAAAAATAAATAAAAAGAAAGGATAAAACAATGCCAATAAGGAGATAGGTATCACATATCAGTCTGATTAAAGTACAAAATACAACTAGTTTTTGACACATTATAGTAATTAGGTTAAAAAAAGGGATAGCTACAATTAAGTATTGTCACCAGCTAAAAAAAGGCCAGAAAACTTAAAGAAATTCAATTATGATGCCAAACAGAAATGAACAAAAAAACTATTGCATTAATCCAGCACAGTCAATATAAGTACATGTAATTCGTCTGCATCAGAAACAGAACCTTCTTCCCATGCAAGTCAGCTGGTATTCGCATCAACTTTCCAACCTATACTAAGCATGGCTACAAAATGAAACAGCTGATGTTCTTGCAAAATACAAAAACATTTATTTAATGCCAAACACTTTGAATTGTTGTAGAGCCTTAGCTCTAAACAACCAATTCTATGACCTGCATTCTTTTCAAGTGGGACACAAAGCAAGCACTGCAGCCTGCTTCAATACGGAGAGTGTATTAAGTTTCCATATTTAACCCTAAACCATAGATATGCGTGCAATTTTCAAGTGTGCAGAAAATAATGATAGATTGTTATGACATTAAATAAGTGAAAGCGATTTACTTCTCAGTTGCTCAAACTTTCCACCGGAAATCAGTTTAAGATTGTATACAATGTTGTAAAGGAGTGGTTGAACCCCTCCTATAAAACCAAAAACACTCGGAAACTTGCCTCGCCTCGTAATCCATTAAAGGAGTGGTTAAACTAAAGAAATCTCTGCTTGTCGCTTTATAATCAAAAAGAAATAATTTATTCATCTAACTCTAACAGTTAACAAATTAACATAACTACTAACAAACCAAACAATTCCCACTTAACTACCAAATATTCCCAAATAAAACAAAATTTCTAATGGTATGCTGTTCTAATAGATATTAGTCCTACTTATATAAGCCAAATTAATAACAAAAAAAGCTTAATCTCTCAAAATTACAGCCAGGATAAGTCATCCAGAATGTTCTTTGCCTTCTCTGCTGTCCTTCAGTCAGCAATGCCTTCCTCCATCGAATTGTTGTGCCAGGAATATTAGCTAGGAATACCTTAATTAAATGGTGCTTACTCTGAGATCTTAGAGATTTTTGTGAGAGATAGTGATTTTCTCTTTCTCAATAGCTACTGGTTGTTGAGAGCTGTACTCCTAAAGATGACAGTTTTCTCTCGCACTGAATTTCAAATGCCCTCTTCTTTTAGACACTTGATGACCTCTTAATTTCTTACAATAGGATTGGTCCAAGGTTGTCAAACCATCAGACTTAAATTTAATTGGACTTCGGTATCTAGGGTCACAGCCTTAGAATTAGAGGGGTTAAATTTCAAATGGAAATGAGGAGAGATTTCTTCAGCCAGAGTGTGGTGGGCCTGTGGAATTCATTGCCACGCAGTGCAGTGGAGGCAGGGACGTTAAATGCCTTCAAGGCAGAGATCGATAAATTCTTGATCTCACAAGGAATCAAGGGCTATGGGGAGAATGCAGGGAAGTAGAGTTGAAATGCCCATCAGCCATGATTTAAATGGCGGAGTGGACTTGATGGGCCAAATGGCCTTACCTCTACTCCTATGTCTTATGGTCTTATGGTCTGGTTTAAATTAATTGGCTAAATTCAAAAACCTGTTATCTTGGTAATATGCTGGATTGCCTGCTAACAGTATAGCCTTTTGATACAATGTTAAAATTTCAAGAAATCCCTGTATATCTACTGCTGCCTGAAGACATTTCTTTTTAATTTCCAAGCCTTAAAAAACCATCCTCTAAAAAAGGAACCACGCACCCTTCCCCCTATCATTTTACAAATAAATTCTAACGCCCTACCTTCTAATCCACAAGTACTACATTAACTTCGTAACAATAAACATCAGACTACATTCATAACATTAAAGTTACATGAAGACAACTTGCCTGGTATTAACAGGTACAGCTAAAGGAGCCACAGGTGTAGATTCTATCTTCTGTTGTTGATTGGAAACTGGAAAATAAAAGTAGATTGCACTTCACAGTATATCGTCAGCATCACAAGTTTCAACAAGTACTAGATCGAAACTTATCAAAAAAAAACACCTGTTAAGCTCAATTTGAACCAAAGGAATAACAGAACTGTAATTGGGATCTCAGAATTCAGACAGCATAAAGATTGTTTCTCCCATTCATACCTGTTGAAGGATAGATACAGGTCATAAAGCATTCTCTAGTTCTCCACAGTGCAGCCTTAATGAGAAGCACATGGCACAGCACATTGCATGAGAGTAAGCCCTGAAAACTCTCAGAGGATGCTGCTTCTTTTAGATCAAACTCTTACCAACGTTGTGGTTATGGAATAGCATTTTTTAAAGAAAAGTAACCAGTTGGAGCAAAGAATTCATCACAGAATCCGTACAATATGAAATTAGGCCTTTTGGCCCAGAGTCCTCCCCAACTTTCTGAAGAGCATACCACCAAGACCCACCCCATCCCTGTAATACTGCATTTCCCATGGCTAATCCATTTAGCTTGCACATCCCTGAACACTATGGGGCAATTTAGCATGGCCAATCCACCCCAACCTGCATATCTTTAGACTGTGGAAGGAAAGCAGAGCACCTGGAGGAAACCCACACAGGCACAAGGATAATATGCAAACTCCGCTCAGACAGTCACCCAAAGGTGCAATCAAACTTGGGTCCCTGGTGCTGTGAGGCAGCAGTGCTAACCACTGAGCCACTGTCCCACCCAACTCAGATTACTTAACATCACGTCAGCATTACACAGTAAGCTAGAGAGATAGTAGGCCCAGGGATCAAAATCATGGGAGTTACCATAAATCAGAAACCAGACTGGACCAGCCATACAAATACTGTGGCTACAAGAGCAAATCCAGAGGAGGAATTGTGTGCTGAGTAACTCACTGCCTCTCTCCCCAGTGTCCATCCACCATCTTCAAGAATCAAGTCAGGAGTATATTGGAATTCTCTCCAATTTCCTAAATAGTTGCAACTCCAACAACACTCAAGAAGCTTAATACCACTCGAGACAAAGCAGCTCACTTGATTGGCATCACATCACCACCAGCAACATTTCCTCCCTCCACTATTAACACACAGCAGGCTCTGAAGGAAACAGCCAAAGAAGTAGTGGAAACATTGGTATAATCTTCCAAAATTACTTCAGATTCCACAAGGATCTCAGGAGAGTGGGAATAATTAGTGGAACACCATCATTCAACAAAGCAAGGAGACAGAAAGCAGGAAAATTTAGGCCAATTGATTTGATATCTTTTGTGGGAAAGTGTTAAGATTCTGTTATTAAAGAGGTTATTGTGATATTCTTTGAAAATCACAACAGGATCAGGTAGAATCAACATGGTTTTGTGAAAGGGAAATTTAATGGAATTATTTGGGGAATTAACAGGAAAGATGGATAAGTGGGAACCTGTAAGTATAATGAATATAGTTTGGATTTCCAAAACATATTTGTTAAGATTCTACATCAAAGACTACCACAGAAGATAAGAGCACATGGTGTAGGAGGGTAACATTTCAGCACAGATAAACTGCTGGCTAGCTAACAGAGCCTACAACCAGACCAGTCTGAAACAGTCCGAATCTCATCTGATCTCAGAAGCTAAGCAGACTCAGGTTTGATATACACCTGGGAATATCAAATACAGTATACTTGGGGCCCTGTTGTGGTACAGTGGTAGTGTCCCTAACCCTGAACACTGTGGCCTAGGTTCAAGTCCTACATGCTCCAAAGGTGTGGAATAATTTTATGAACCAATTTAAATAAAAAATAAAACTGAAAGCAGAGAATATGTTTAAAAATGTATCAGTGATAATGGGAACTGCAGATGCTGGAGAATCCAAGATAATAAAGTGTGAAGCTTGATGAACACAGCAGGCCAAGCAGCATCTCAGGAGCACAAAAGCTGACGTTTCGGGCCTAGACCCTTCATCCTCTCTGATGAAGGGTCTAGGCCCAAAACGTCAGCTTTTGTGCTCCTGAGATGCTGCTTGGCCTGCTGTGTTCATCTAGCTTCACACTTTATTATCTATTAATACGGGGTTGGCATTCTGTCACCACTGGAGAATCGGTGATGTGGCTTCAATTAATTAAAAACTACAACAATGACTGGATGAAGGGTCTAAATAGATGATAGCTACATTTGCCAAAGACACCAACATTGGTAGGACATTAAACTGGCAAAAAGGTAAAGAGCCAGCCAAAGCGAATGCAGATGGATTAAGCAAGTGGGTGAAAACAGTAGCAGGCAGTGCTTAATGTAGGGAAATGGAAACTTGTACATTTTGGCAGAAGGAATAACGAAATAACTGCACAGAGGCCGGTACCCCATCACAGAGTCACCATTTATTCAGACGTTGACAGTACACTCCCGGTGACCAGCCAGCTGAGAGTCAGCCCCTGAAGTCAGGAGACTGTTTGAATCCCCTGCTTATATCTGTCAGCCAAAGGATTTCTGCTTGGACCAGGTTAACAACCCCAATCAAGGATCTCATAGTCAATGAGATCCACCTAGTTCTAATGACTACATCACAGCCCCACTGCTACCCACACCCACACAACCCCCAGCCCCAGGGATGTAGGCCTGGACTGTCTCTGGCAGCTATTGCCGCAGGTCAGCTTAATCTGACTCAAGACTCAGAAATGGGCGGCATAAACCAGACTGTAGCCTGTCTCTTTCATCCAGAGTGTGTCAGGAGAGTTTCCTCCCCTTCATACCGAGGCAATGGTATCGAGGCTGCATCCATCTCAAACTCCGAGATTTCTGCAGTGCAGGCAGAAGAGGGAGAGCCCATGGTTTCCTGACAGGCCTTCAGGCTGTTCTGAGGGGCCAGGTATGCACTGGCCCTGCTCCATTGGTAAGGTAACAGCTTTTGTGTGATCAACATGTTGGTTCAGGACTGCCTCACCTCCTTGAGCTTTGTATGTCACAGGACCTGACCTCATACCTTGTACCCATACAGGGCCATTCTGCAAACTGCATTGGTTTGATGATTCTTTTGCTTTTCAGCCTCCTGATTTCTGCCTCCACTTTTGCAAACAAGGCATAAGGCACTGGGTGGGCCTTGCAAAAAATGTAGAATTGCTTCCTGGTCAACTTACAAGGTGGCCTTGGGTCCTGTCAATAGCCCTCGACCCTTCCTGAGCAACTCCTGGGGCATTTAATTAGGAGTTCACTCAGACAGCCAATTTCTAAACCAAAAAATGTTGAGCCAATCGAGGTGAATCTTTCTCAACCAATTCCTCCCCAGTAGGCTTAGGCCCAAGCCTTTTACTACCATCATCACTGGTAACTGCATTAACTGCTCTTCATAGGAGATCGGAACCAAAGTCATTCCCTTAAATTGTAACAGCTCCCCAGTGTAAGCTCTCAGTCTGAGGTCTTGTGCAAATTTAAAGATTGCAGTGTAGAGTGAATCTTGTTAAAGATAGGTTGGACATCCTCTGGTACAGTTGCACCAGTTTCAACCTCCATGAGAACTGGGTGACCATTTAACCAGACAGTAATTTTAAACTGGTTCTGATTTGGACATTACTAAGCCATATGTCGGTGAACTTTCGAGGGCTCTCCTGGGTACCAGCCTACGAGTTCTCCTACTCAGGTCTAGGCTGGTGGGACTGCTTTACTGTTTCGAGACCCCATACCGGCAGCATCTATAATTGCTTGCCGGCCCAGATACTGAAGAACATTTGAGCCACTTGGCCAAGGGTCAGCTTTGTCATACGATTTTGCCATTGGCTGGCCTAGGCTCGCTCCGCACAGGATATGTCCTGCATGAGGCTCTATAATTGCCTATACTCAAGTAGTGTTCTCCAAGCAGAGTTGGACAGGTGAGGGTGTCCACTTCCATTGGGGTGCCCTGCAGTTCCCAAGCTCCACTCACTACATTTTCCAATGTCAAACACCGTTGCAGTGGCTGTTCGAAGTCCATCTGGGTTTCAGCTACATGGTACTTTTGCATAGTTACATCATTAATCCCACATACCAAATGGTGCCTGAGCAGCTCATTCAGGGTTAACCCAAAATCACACACCTCTTCCAGTCATTTTAAACTTTTCACAGATCCCTATACAGGTTCCCGTGGCAGCCAAATAAAACTGAAAGCATCTCAATTGGAGGAGACTTGGGGTTGCAATATTACTTAACCAAATCCATCAACTCTTGGAAGGTTTTAGTGTTCGGAGCCTCTGGGAAAGTTAAGCCCATAATAACTAAAAATGTTGCGGATCCACAGGCAGTGAGAAGGATTACTGATTGCTTTTCACCTTCCCCAACATCATTTTCCCTGAAAATATTTGCATTCTTCCCTAATACTGGGCCGAGTCTTCGATAGCAGGATAGGACAAGGCAAGCTTCCCAAATAAGGGTATGATGCCAGAAATGCTTATCCCAACTCAAGGATGACTATCGTAAGCAAACGTTCTTCAGTCACGTACTGCTTTCTCCCATTGCCATTGAAGTAACGGCAGAGAGGTCAGTACCCCTGTCGCTGAATCACCCCTTATTCACACGTGCACAGTACACTGGCTGTGACTGGCCAGTTCAGAGTCAGTCCCTGAAGCCAAGAGACTCTCTGAAACTCCTGTTTATATGTTTCAGTAATGTTTCCTGATTGGTCTGGGTTAACAACCCCAATGAAGGGTATCACAGTCAATGAAATCCAGCAGGTTCCAATTACTATAAAATAGATACATACTATATGATTTGATTGGAGTTGGATTGTAGAACCCAATGATCCAAAGCAAGGTGGGTGCCCTGGTACATACATCACACAAAAAAGTCAGTTTACAGCTACAGCTGATTGGGAAGGCAAATGGAACATCGGCGTTTCTTGCAAGGGAAGGAGAATATAAAATTAAAGAAGTTTTATGGTAGGTGCACACAATTTGGCATGACTGCATCTGGAGTTCTACGTAGTCTGCGTATTTAACAAAGCACTAGAAGCAGTTGGGAGAGGGCTTCCTTGTCTCATGATTGGGATGAAGTGATTATCTTTTGAAGAACGGCGGAATAGGTTGGCCCTATACTCACTGAAGTCTACAGTAATGATAGCTGATCTTAATGAAGAGTAGTGAGATCCTCAGGGGACTTAATAGGTGGATGCAGAGGATATTCCACCTTTGTGAGCCTCTGGAATAAGGGTATACAAATAAGAACAAAAGTCTGAGATGAGCAGATTTTCTTTTCTCTCAGAATTTTGTGATCTGTGGACTTCCTTTTTCTGGAAAGCAGTGAAGGCTGTCATTAAATTTCTTCTAGGCTGAGTTTGATCAATAAGGGATTCAAGGGTTCTGGGGACAGAGAGGGAAATGGACTTGAGCTCACAACCAGATCAACCGCGATCTATTGTATGGTACATCATACTCATGGAGCTGAATATCCTATTCCTGACCCCGAGTAATGGAATATAGGATTAGCGTAATTTTGGGTTCATGTACTTCAGGAACTAAAAAGATTATAAATAGTAACTATTTACAGAATTCACAGCCCTGGAGATTAATGTGAGGTGTCAAAGGAAAATATCCAATTCTCCATCCAATATCCATGTGACAATATTCCTTTACATCCTACTCTAACTGCAGCAATGGTATTAAATAGCTTTACACAGCTACAGTCAGACTGTGAGTGTTCTGACTTCAAATTGCCTCAGAACCCGGAACCTGGGCTCAATTCTAGCCCTTTTGCACGTTCTCCCCGTGTCTGTGTGGATTTCCTCCATGTGCTCCACTTTCCCTTCCTCCTACACTCCAGATGTGCAGGTTCGGTGGATTAGCCACGCTAAGGTACAGTCATAGAGCTGCACAGCATGGAAACAGACCCTTCGGTCCAACTCACCCATGCCGACCAGATATCCGAAATTAACCTAGTTCTGTTGGCCAGCATTCGGCCCATTTCCCTCTAAATCCTCCCTATTCATATACCCATCCAGGCGCCTTTTAAATGTCACAATTGTACCAGCCTCCATCACCTCCTCTGGCAGTTCATTCCATACACACATTCCCTCTGTGTGAAAAAGTTGCCCCTGAAGTCCCTTTGAAATCTTTCCCCTCTCACCTTCGACCTAAGCCCTTTAGTTTTGGACTCCCCCACTCCAGGTAAAAGACGTTGTCTGTTTACCCTATCTATGCCCCTCATGATTTTATAGATCTTTATAAGGCCACACCTCAGCCTCTGATGCTCCAGGGAAAATACCCAATGCCTATTTAGCCTCTGCCTATACTTCAAACCCACCCTGGCAACATCCTCGTAAATCTTTTCTGAACCCTTTCTAGTTTCTCAACATCCTTCCTACAGCAGGGAGACCAGAATCGCGTTCAGTATTCCAAAAGTGACCTAATCAATGTCCTGTACAGCCACAATGTGACCTCCCAACTCCTGTACTCAATGCACTGACCAATAAAGGCTAGTGTATCAAACACCTCTTCATTATCCTATTTACCTGTAAATCCACTTTCACAGAACTATGAACCTGCGCTCCAAGGTCTCTTTGTTCAGCATCACTCCCCAGGACCTTATCATTAAGCGTATAAGCCCTGCCCTGATTTGCCTTTCCAAAATGCAGCACTTCACATTTATTTAAATTAACTTATATTTGCCACTCCTCAGCGCACTGGCCCATCTGACCAAGGTCTGTGCGATCAAACCTTTTTAAACAGTCTACCTTGAGGAACCTTGTTGAATGCCTAAGTGCACATTGATCACATCCACCATTCTGCCTTCAACAATCCTCTTCATTACCTCAAAAAAACTCAATCAAGTTAGTGAGGCATAGCTTCCCACACACAAAGCTATGTTGACAATCTCCAGTTAGTCCTTGCCTTTCCAAATACATGTAAATCCTGTCCCTCCAACAACTTTCCCACCACCGATGTCAGACTCACCGGTCTACACCTCCCTGGCTTTTCCTCACCACCTTTCTTAAATTGTGGCACCACATTAGCCAACCTCCAGTCTTCTGGCACCTAACCTGTGGCTATTGATGATTGAAATATCTCAGCAAGGGGCCCAGAAATCACTTCCCTTGCTTCCCACAGAGTTCTAGGGAACACCTGATCAGGTTCCAGGGATTTATCCACTTTTGTGCATTTTAAGACATCTAGCACCTCCTCCTCTGTAATATGGATATTTTTCAAGATGTTGCTATTTATTTCCCCAAATTCTGTAGCTTCCATTTCTTTCTCCACAGTAAAAGCTGATGCAAATACTCAGTGTCTCCCCTCGTCTCCTGCGGTTCCACACATAGGCGGCCTTGTTGATCTTTCAGGGGCCCTATTCTCTCCCTAGTTACACTTTTGTCCTAAATTGCCCAGTAGCCCCCAGTGATTTGCAGGTTAGCCCTGGTTAAAAACCCCATGTGGGCTTATGGGGATCGGACAGGGTGGGATGCTTTTGGAGGGGCAGTCTAGACTTCATGGGCCAAATGGCCTCTTTCTGCACTGTAGTGATTCTATGAGCTGACATTAGGGAAACAGGGGAACAAGACTCCCAGTCGGGTAATATCACCCTACTTCACTTTAGAGTCAGTTTGGACTCAATTTATTACACAATTGTCATTGTGAGTCTCAGGAGATAGTCTTGACAGCAATGTTAACTCTGTGATGTGGACATTCACTTAAAAAAATGCACCATCAGTCAAGCTTTCAACTGGAATTTAACATCATGCATATATCATTATATATACCAAGTAGAGAAATAAAATGCTCCATAAATTAGTAAATAACTAACTACAGGTTATTGCATCAGCAGGTTGCATTGATACAAGCTCTGTCAAGGCCACCCTGTTCTGCCTGTGCCAGTCTCCTTTTAGTCACTGCAGCTAACTGATCTAATAACCCCAAGTGTAGTTAGAAAACGATCTGCTTGCAAGTTCTAAACCCAATGCCCAACACCTTACTGGTAACGCACCAATACAGCACACATCGAGAGAGGGCAGTCAAAGTGTTGAAAACTGCATCACGCCTTGGTTTGTGTGTCTAATTCAAAAAATGAAAAAAGAAATTCAGATTTCCTCAGTACCAGCAGACAACAGTAATTTGGAGATAACAAAGTGTGGAGCTGGATGAACACAGCAGGCCAAGCAGCATCTTAGGAGCACAAAAGCTTATGTTTCGAGCCTAGACCCTTTTCTGATGAAGGGTCTAGGCCCGAAACGTCAGCTTTTGTGCTCCTAAGATGCTGCTTGTCCTGCTGTGTTCATCCAGCTCCACACTTTGTTATCTCAGGTTCTCCAGCATCCACAGTTCCCATTACCTCCGATACAACAGTAATATGGAATCCCGTCCAAGAGGCATCATAATTTCCCATTATGGTGCTGCTAAGTTTTCTAAATTTCTACATTTTCTCATATTTTTCCCAACTGGAAAAACGTTGCCATTAAATACACCACCTACATTTTTCATTTTAGAAAACAGAAACATACCAGCAACCAGCTAACACAGGTAACTTACTCCCAGTGATACACATATATTCCTTACCTCTACGAGCTTCCAGTTGACTTGTTAAGACTTTCCGTATTTCATTTACCCACATATTTTTTACTTCAGGTGTTGCTGCCTAATGAAAGATAAATAAATGAATTCTTGTATCTTCCAAATATATATTGCAGGTCCAGAAAACTTCATGGTTATTGCAGTAAAGTTATTAACCCCTCTATACAGTGGTTACATCCTATTCTATCACTTAAAGTATCACTGGAGCATCCAAATTGTTTCACTCTGTAGGTAGGCCAGGACCAACACAGATGAAAATTGACAATTATTCTTTTATCTCTATATTTCAAGAGTATGGTATTAAAATGAACTTTCATCCTTAACAGATACATATTTGTCAATTGGTTCCAGATGTAAATCATTTGGTTCTTTTTTGTGTAGCTTTATATCATAACTAAGGCTTTCATTACTTCTTCAAGGACTCAAATCACCATACTTTGTTGGTAATATAGAACAACACAGGTATTCCACGGCAGTTCAGACCCAACTATCGCACTTTTGAAAGAAACTAAGCAAATAAGAAATGGGTCAAAATTAGCAAGGATGCGTGCGACCCAAGCTGGCATGCAGCCAGCAAATGGCCAAACAAGCTGCCCAGATTGCTGAAGGGGAAGAGTGACAATTCTGAGCAACACACACACTGTAACAAGCAGGTATGCTGCTGACAGAATTCCCATGAGGAATGAAATAGCCAGGGACCAACAAGGTGCCCAAAGTGGACTTAACGGCCCATGTAAATAAAGTGCCTCTGTCTAGACTTAGTAAATTCTGGTAATGGTAGGGCTGTGTTGGGGTGGGGAATGTTGATGAATATCTGTGGGTGTAGCCATAGTGAGATGGAAAGGGTCCCAATGAGTGGAAATGTGGGGTCAATGACCATATGAATTGGAGCAGAAGTATGCCCTTCGACCCTTCAACTCTGCCTCATCACTCAGTAAGATCATGGCTTATCTAGTTATGTTCTACAGTCGACTTTTCCATGAGCTCAGTAACTTTTTATTCCTTGCCGAATAAAAATTTGTCTATTTCTGCCTTAAAAATGTCATTAGTTCCATCTTGAATTTTTTCCAGGTGCCCAGTTGTAATCTCCTTAATGATCAATTCTAACACATTCTCCACCATGGGTGTTAAACTAATTAAATTGAAGCTTGCTGTGGGATTGGATTTAATTTATTATTGTCGCATGCTGAGATGCAGTGAAAAGTACTGTTTTGTGTGCTAACCAGACAAATCATAAGTACATCAGGGTAACAGAACAGAATGTAGAATATAGTGTTACAGTTACAGGGAAGGTGCAGTGAAAGATCAACTCTAATATCTGGGACCAATTCATAAGTCTGAAATTTTCAGGGAAGAATCTGTTCTTAAATCTGTTGGTACATATTCTAAAACTTTTGTATCTTCTGTCTGATGGAAGACGGTGGAAGAGAGTGTATAACTGGGGTGGACGAGGTCTTTGGTTATGTTGGCTGCTCTCCTGAGACAGCATAAAGTGTAAACAGAGTCAAACGATGGAAGGCTGGTTTTTGTGATGGGCTTGGCTGTGTTTCGAATACTCGCTGCAATTTCTTGCGGGCTTGGGCAGACCAGTTGTTATATTAAGCTGCTGTGCAACTGGATAGGTTGCTTTCTATGGTGCATCTATAAAAACTGATAAGAATCATTATGGACATGCTGAATTTCCTTAGCCTCCTGAGGAAGTCAAGGTGTGGTGTGTTTTCTTGAATGTAGTGTTGATGTGTTTTCTGCCTCCCTTCCTTCTTGAGTATGGCGGTATTATCTGCCATCTTCCTCTTTTAAGGAATCTCTCCAGAATCTACCAATCTAGGAAAATTAACACCAACCCATCTACTATCTCATTCTCCTCCTATCTAAAAGCCCCAGGACAAGGTTCATCAGGACCTGGAGACTTATCCACCTGTACATCCACCAATTTGCTCAGTACCATTTCCCTTGTAGTTTCACTCCGTTCCTTCATTCCTGCAGCTTCTGCATTTACAGATATTACTGGTACGTTTTTGTATCATCTATAGTGAAGAAGCAGGCAAAATATTTTTGATTGCATCTGTGTAATTTCTTTGTTTTCTACAATGAGCTCACTATTTTCACCTACCAACACTTACTTGACTCACCATTTTCCTTTTTAAGATAGCCTTTAGCTTCTCTTGTGCTCTAACCTATTAGTCCCAATTAACCTTTTAGTCATTCTCTGACCTTCTTCTATACATTATATACTAGCCAGTCATCTGTTCCGTCACTCATCTTTCACAATCAAATGCTTTTTCTTGAGGTTTGATGCTTTATAAATTTCTTCAGTTAACCATGATGATGGACCATCCCCTTGGAGTTCTTCTTTACAGTAGAACTGTACTTATTCAGAGCACTCTGTAATATCCCCCTAAATACCTACCACTCCTCCTCTCCTGATCTATTTCTTAACCTAATATCTCAGTTCACCTCAGCTTTCATGTCCACATGGTCACTCTTTTTAAGTGTAAAATACTATTTTTAGGACCACTATTCTCCCTTTCAAACTGGACGGAAAACTCAATCATATTATGATTACTGCTATCTTGAGGTGGCTTTACTCTGGAGGCCATTAATTAGTCTCATCAGATTACACAATAACAAACCTAGAAGTGCCCGCTCTTTTGTTGATATAAAACATGCTGCTGGAAGAAATTATCTTGAAACAAAAACATTCTAATAATTCATCAGCAAGGTGACTGTTACCAATCTGATTTTTGCAGTTTATATATAGATTAAAATAGCCATTATTCATGTCCCTTTATCACAAGCACCCAATATTTTTCTGGTTTGATCTATGCTAAATGCATGCATTGTTCAAGAATTTCTGAACCAACCCCTCAAGTGATTTAACTTTCCCTATTATTCCTCATCTCCACCTAAATTAAACTCTACAACTTGATTGCCTAAACTGAGGACATTGCCAACTATTACAACAAATCTACGATCAACCACATCTCTACAATGGCAACTGGGTTATAGTTACTCATTTCAATGTGTACCATCAATTTCTTTACCTTGTTACAATGCTTTGCTCCTTCAGATACAGAGCCTTTGATTTTGGATTTTTTTTCATCATATTTGTGGTAACTAGTCTGAAATATTGGCATACTTTTACATTTTTTCTCTTCCTTCTGCCACTTCCTGCCTTTCTTGTACCTTCATTTAATATTTTGCTCTCTTGCCTTGACTTGTTACAATAGCTAACTTTGACTCCTTACACTATTTGCTGAGACCATAGGATATAATAGCAGAAATTAGGCTAGATACTCTATGACCTAGCCTCCTAAGTTCAAAGCTCTTCCTATTTACATAATTGTGAGGCTCACAGGAACACCAGTTGTTGTCCTGTTCAGGTCTAGACAATCCCAAATGCAGAGATCCCACGTTCCCCAATTCTGGTGCCAGTGTCATGCCCTTCCTTTAGTATGGCGACCAGAACTATATACAATACACCGGCTGTGTCTTATCTAACATTATGTGCATTTCCATCCTCTTTGCTCTTATATTTCAATTCCTTGACTGAAATTCCATATGCCTTCTTAACCACTTTATCTACCAGCCCTGCTGACTTCAAGGATCTAATCCTCTGTATTTTCTGGGGTCCTACCATTTAACGTGTACTCCTTTGGCTGCCAAAATGAATTACCTCACGCTTTTCAGGATTAAACTCCATTTCCCAGTGTTCCACCCACTGATCAGTTGGTCTACATTGCACGGTTCTCTTCCTCCTTACTTTTTACCATGCCACCATTTTTTGGCGTCGTCATGTGCAAACTTACTATTCAAACCTCCCACATGCATGTCTAGATCAGTAATGCACATAACAAATAGCAAGAAACAAAGCCTGTGGTATGCCACCTGACACAGGCATCCAAGCAACAGGCGGGTAAATGAAAAACACCTTTCGACCCACTCACTTTACTATCCCCTACAGCTACTACATCCCTTCGAACTCCTTTCACTTGTAACGCTTCCTGTACTGCACTGGGGTGCAAGTTACCAGATCCAACCTGCAACATTTACTCTAATCCAAACAAACTGAGTAAACCACAAACCTTTTGAACAACTATAAAGTCTGATGCTGCTGTACTCCTGTCCTTTGGGTCCCCTTTGCTCGCTCACTCTCTCTCTGGCAAAAACACCACCTATCTCTGACAGAATCAGAGGATCCTGTATGAATACCATGCATTCTGGAATAAAGCTAACATCACTCCTCTATGATAGGTCATTGTTTCTGTAACTCAGCCTTCAGCTCAATATGTCTGAGCCAAAGTTCCCACAGCAACAAACACTTGCTACAGACCCTTTTTCCCCTCTCAGGGAGCTGTGCCCCTTTGGAATTCCCTTCCTCAAAAGACAGTGGGTGCACAATCTATAAGTACTTTAAAGGCAGAACTCGATAGATTCTCAATTACCTAGGGAATGAAAGATTATTAAAGGTATGCAAGAGTGAGCTGTTGAGGTTAAAGCCAGATCAGCGATGAACAGATTGAATGCTGGAACAGGCTTGAAAGGCCAAGTGGCCTACCCTTGATCCTTGTTCATGTGTTTCCCCAGAACACTGGTGTTTCAGCACTGCTGGTATATTTTGCAATAGTGATGAAACAATGTGGTATTTACAATAATGATAAAGCTTACAGACCCTAAGACCACCAAATACTAATAGAAACCTAAATACTAATACAAACCAGATATCAAATTCTGGAAATGGAGAAAAAAAATTTAAGAAACTCTCCTCCTCACCCTCTGCACATTACTTCTTGCAGTAAACCTGTTTAAAAGCACCTCTTTCCTCATCTGAATCAAGCTCCAAGATGTACTACTTAGGCAAAGTCTTCCTCACATTGACTGCGCTTCATATCAATTGTTTGGAAATTACTTTTTTTTATTTAAGAGTTATCTTAGGGTCTTACTTGCGATTTCGCTTCTTGCTGCAGTAATCAACACCTTTTCAGCAAGGGTTTCAGTGGCAAAATATCTCTCAGCCACCTATCAGCAGCTGTTTCACTGCGTTACTTTAACTCAAGGCCTGTTAGTTTAGAATCTGGCTCTTTCTCTAAAACTGAACTCAAAAAAAGACTCACACTTTAAACGTCCATTGTGGATTGAATTTCAATACATGCTCCTTTGGCCAATGTCTATCTCATGATTATGTCATGAGCGAGAGTTCTTCATTTCTCAACCCAGTGCTTTATTTAAATAGTAAAGGGCTAGTGATGTCAAGAGTGGCAATAATGCTGCACTATTCCAAAGAACAGGAGTTAAATGAGACAACAAGTGTAGAGCTGGATGAACACAGCAGGCCAAGCAGCATCAGAGGAGCAGGAAAGCTGACATTTCGGATCTGGACCCTTTCTGAAGAAGGGTCTAGGCCCGAAACATCAGCCTCCCTGCTCCTCTGATGCTGCTTGGCCTGCTGTGTTCATCCAGCTCTACACCTTGTTATCTCAGATTCTCCAGCATCTCCAGTTCCTACTATTGCTGAATTAAATGAGATGGTTTGAATGCATCAGTGAGCCAATGGGTTTGCCGTTTAAGGCCTGAATGGTTCTTGATCCATAGCTCACACTTACCTGTACAATGTAAACCTCTTCCCTTGCGTTGTACCAAATTTCAAATTTCTTATTATCTCCCTTAATATTCTCAGTGATACCAACAGTGGTCATCTGCAAAATGGAAAAAAATGGTTATGTGGTGATGTTTCTGCCATCACCAAGGCTTCATTACAAAAGAAACAATAGAATGTATGGGACTGGTACAGAACAATGAGATGTATCTAACTGGAATTAGTCTTCAGGATATAATATTGCATATATAACTGTACCAAATGTTTCTCCAGGTGCTAATCCAACCTGGTCTTCAATATACTAACAATTCACCCCACCATCTATGTAGTATTATCACCTCCTTGTAAATCAGCAGTCAATTCATCATCTAAATTTCAGTCCTTCTACTGCCTGTAGTGGCAGTGCATTTCATCCACAAGATGCACTGCAGTAGCTCACTCCTTCAACAGTGTCTTCCAAACCCTTGATTTCTATCACTTAGCAGGATGAGGGCAGCAAATAATTGTCAACAGTGCTGTTTGGAAGTTCCTCTCCAAAGTCAAAAAGCAATTGACATGAAACTGCATCACCATTCCCTCAATGTTGTGGGCTCAAAATTCTGAACATTCCGTCCTAACAACAGTGTTACTGCATATCTCTACCAGATAGCTCAAGAATGTGACTCTCAATCATGTTCTCAAGGAGAATTATGAATGGGTAATAAATGCTGACATTGCCAGCAGCATATTTTAATAATAATTAAAAAGATGATACAGGCCTTCAAATGTCTCTCTAAGTTGGAAGCTGTGTACTCTTCAAAATGTATCATTTATTTTTTAAGAAATTTAATAACATTGTGTGTTTATTATGGAAAAAAGCTTTCAAGCAATCTGAATAGAAATTAATAATAACTTATAGCCAAGCTCTTATATTTTAGAGAGAATGCATGAAAGTAGGTATCCAAACACTTGAACATGGAAATGTTAACATTCCAGAGCCTTGCTAATGCTACAGTCTGCTCTTGCAAGCTACAGGAATATACATTATTGTTCATTACAAAGTTCATCCATATCGGAGGGGTCTGGAAGGAACCCCAAACTGTGCAGGGTCATGTGAATGCAGTGCTTAATTCATAAAAACCTTAGTTTGTGTTAGTGGAGCATAGAAGCCAGAATTTTTCTTTAAAGGTATAGGAACCAGTCCTCTGAAAGACTGGATGTTGGCAGGTGGCAGCTGAGAGATTTAGTCTTTTTGAATGAATTGAATTTTGTTTTCAGTTAGCACTTAACAGAGGTCTACATTTTAAATTTAAGTTTCCTGACATGGTCTAAGGCTTTAACGAGGGCTTTACTTGAAGAGCCATTGTGCTTAGTTAAAGGAACAACTGAAAACAGTTTCTCGAACTCAACCTGCCAAGCCTTTTGTATTCGGGAGCATATAACAGACAGCCAACTGAACGAACAATTGCATTTATGTGTGACTTACAACAGGGTTACCATTATATGGGAGTTAGGGCATGAAGTGAAAAAAAAAGTGTATTGCTCCTCTTGTTTCATTCTAACTTTTCAACTTCCAGGATTTGGTCCTTACTCTGCTCCAGGAAGAAAATCTGGTTACTTGATGAGCTTCTGATAACTAACTAAGGTTTATGATGTTAGAACGTAGAACATAGAAAAGTATAGCACAGTACAGGCCCTTCAGCCCACGATGTTGTGCCATGGAATAATCCTAATCCAAAAATAAAATAACCTAACCTACATTTCCCTCAATTCACTGCTGTCCATGTGCATGTCCAGCAATCGCTTAAATGTTACTAATGGCTCTGCTTCCATGACTTCCACTGGCAAAGTATTCCATGCGCTCACAACTCTCTGGGAGAAGAACCTCCTTCTGACGTCTCCTCTATACCTTCCTCCACTTCCTACAGTTCAGAATAGTAGAGCAACTGATGGCAAGGTTAATACATAAAAATGTAAATAATGCATTATCAAGTAATTAGTTAATTAAAATAACTTAAGGACGGCAGGATAGGTGATGCGTCACAGCTGCAGCACGAGTGCTCCCGGATGCCAGTCTGATCCAGGGCAAATGTTGCAGCAATTACTTGAAATTTCAACAACTTCAGTCTACCATTTCAAGTTGAAAGCTGGACCACAGACATTGTGAAACATCAGGGAAGGGGAATGTTACCTGGGCTTGTGTATTGTATTTATTCACCTCGTAGGCTATGGACATTGCTGGCTGACCAGCATTTACTGCCAGTCCCTAGTTACCCCTGGCAAGGTGATGGCGAGCTGCCTTCTTGAACAACTGCAGTCCATGTGGATTATCTGCCTTAATCAGTGGTCGGAGTGGGACAGATTGACAGCAAGTGAGGCAGTTCAGGAGACTCAGAGACGCAGCATTTGCAATTATCGAGGGGAGGCAATGGTATTATCATTGAACGATTGATCCAGAGACCCAGGTAATGTTCTAGGGATCTGGGTTCAAATCCTGCCATGATAGATGGTAGACTCTGAATTGAATAAATATCTGGAATTAGGAATCTAATGATGGCCGTGAATCTATTGTCAATTGTCAGGGAAAACCCATCAGGTTCACTAATGTCCTTTAGGGAAGGAGACTTCCATCCTTACCTGGTCTGGCCTACATCAATGTGATTGACTCTTAACTGCTCTCTGAGCAATTAGGGATTGCAATAAATGCTTCCTAGCCAGGAACACCCTCATCCTGTGAATGAATTAAAAAAAACACATAGGTTTGCAGTTCTTTCAAATGAGGGCTGAGGGTGGATTACCATATCAGCATTGTACAGGAAGATATTTAAGTGGGCTGCACTAACGAGTAGTAGGGAACAATATAGTCAGAAGGACTGACAATCTTCTAAGCCCAAGAGTGCAAGTAATAGAACAGAATGCAGAATATAGTGTTACAGTTACAGAGAAATTGCAGAGAAAGATCACATCTAATATATAGGACCAATTCATAAGTCTGAAAACAGCGGGGAAGAATCTGTTCTTAAATCTGTTGTTACGTATTCTAAAACTTTTGTATCTTCTGCCTGATGGAAGAGTGTGTATAACTGGGGTGGAGGAGGTCTTTGGTTATGTTGGCTGCTTTCCTAAGGCAGCATAAAGTGTAGATGGAGTCAAAGGATGGAAGGCTGGTTTTCGTGATGGGCTTAGCTGTGTTTTGAATACACGCTGCAAGTTCTTGCAGGCTTGGGTAGACCAGTTGCCACACTAAGTCCAAAATGCTGTGTCGCCTGCCCTATGCCAGAGTTCAAGGCATCTGCTCAGGCCTGGAAAAGAACTTGCAGCAAGAGCGGCAGGATAGAGTCTTCATGATCCATGCAGGTACCAATGACCTAGGCAACAAGTTCTGCATAGTCAGTATGAGGTGCAAGGCACTAAATAAACAGAAGGTCAAGGTCATCATCTCTGGGTTGTAAACTGAAACGTTTGCAAATTAGCACAGATCAAACTAGATTGGCTCAGGCTGATGTGGAACTAGTAGGCTTTGGATCAACCGCTCCTTTCCTCTAGACGCTGCCTGGCTTGCTGTGTTTTCTGTCTACACTGTCGCCAATATTGGGGAAATTGGGATCCACAATTTACCATGAACTGTGCTAGGCTGGTATTCTTGAAAGTCACATAAGTAGTGACATAGGGAGGATTTTTACACTAAGTAGCAGAGGTACGGGGTCAAATTTGGGAAAATGCGACAAATCGAAGAGCAGAGACAAGGTCAGATGGAAGGAAGTAACAAGGGAAATGAAGAGTCTGTAACAGGAAACATAACTGGAGTAAAAACCTAAGAGTAATTCCATACAACAGGACTAGATGTTACAAGAAGAATAACAGATAAAACTGATGACTCCACATCAGTGTACACAGCATTTGAAACAAAACTGAGAATGATGAACTGAGTGCTACAGAAACAAGTGTATACAGTCTGGTAGCCATTATAGGAGGCATAGCTACAGGATAATATAGATTGGTAAAAACCAAAAGAACTACAGGTGCTGTAAATCAGGAACAAAAACAGAAGTTGCTGGAAAAGCTCAGCCGGTCTGGCAGCATCTGTGAAGAAAAATAATTATTTTGGGTCCGGTGACCCTTCCTCAGAACTGACGGTAGCTAGGAAAACATCAGTTTATATGCAGAAAATAGGGAGGGAAACGAGGGAGGGAGTAAACGATACGATAAAGTATGGAGGCCACAGAGAGAAAACAGCAACTGGACAAACAAAAGAGTTGCTAACGCTCAGGCTGCAAAGGTGAATAGTTATTAATGGGGACTGTTAGTGACTAACAACAGGGGGTGTGTGGTGGCAGATTATGTGTTAACAAGACCTGGTGTGTGGGGTGGGGGGGGGGGGGGGGGGTGCTGGGACATGGAAGAGTTTAGGCCCTAAAATTATTAAATTCAATATTGAATCTGGAGGGCTGCAGGGTCCCCAAGCGGATAATGAGGTGTTGTTCCTCCAGCTTGCATTGGGCTTCATGGGAACGCTGCAGCAAGCCACAGACGTTGGCCAGGGAGCAGGGTGATGTGTTAAAGTGGCAGGCAACTGGAAGCTCATGATCCTTTTTCACCAGTTACAGAGGAAGGTGCCATAGGGCTGTAGGGAGGTGTTGGGGGTGAAGGAAGAGTGGACCAGGGTGTCCCAGAGGGAACGGTTCCTGCGGAAGGCGGACAAGGGAGGAGAGGGAAATATGTGTCTGGTGGTGGCATCATGCTGGAGGTGGGGGAAATGGCAGCTAATGATCTTCTGGATGTGGATGCTGGTGGGATGGTAATGAAGGATTTCCAGTTGCATGCCACTTTAGACCATCACAATTTTGACCCAATCATGACAACTGTTATCCTCTGCACCTCCAGGCCTCCAGAAATGGTTCTCCCTGCAGATTCTAAACTTCACATTCACAGAAAATGCATTGATATCTTCTCTCCCTGCAATCAACCCTGCCCCAACTCTCAGCTTCTCCTTCCCAGACCTGCAGTGCCCTGGAGAAGGGTTCCGACTCAAAACGTTGACTTTCCTGCTCCTTGGATGCTGTCTGACCTGCTGTGCTTTTCCAGCTCCACATTTTTTTTTTAAACCTACCTTCAAGAATTTGCAATCCTCTCTGTCTCCTGGGCTTGTAAATAGCCTGCTTTCGGCGCTTGTCAGACCCGCTGCGGTTGCCTTCAAACTGCTTATGCTATCTTTTTCCTTTCAAGTCAAGCCCGAACTAAACTTAAATATATAACTAAAGCTGATTTTTGATCAGCACCGAGGGAGCGCTGCATATCAATGCTGCCTTTTTACAAAATGAGATACTACACTAAGGTCTCCTCTAGCCTCTCAGATGGGGCTAAAAGAAATCATGTTGCTATTGAAAGAAAATGCATTCTCTGATGTACAGCTCATGTTCAGCTCTCAACATACATCAGTGAGCAAATTGCACACCGCTGTTTTCATAACTCTATCATGTGCACAGTAGCTGTTATTTCTTACGTTACTTTCATGGCTGAACTTTGAAACTATATCATGCATTGCACAGTGCTTGTAGGTCTTTGAGGTTATAAAAGGTTCTTTGTAAATGTACAGAATAAAATATAAAATGCAGAATAACGTTAATGGCAAATTTGAAATTGGTGATCAGTTTAATTTCAAATTGACATCATGTTCCATTTTAAGGAGTTTAATTGTGAATAATGGGCTTTTCGCCATTTTAGGTTAGTTTGTGCTTGCAGACACAACTAAAATCTCCAGAGGAGTACAGTTCTGAGTGATGAAAAGGTTAAGTATGAGATTAGCCCATCCCTTCCTCCCACCCCAAGCCGCACCTCCATTTCCTACCTACTAACCTCATCCCACCTCCTCGACCTGTCCGTCTTCCCTGGACTGACCTATCCCCTCCCCACCTATACTCTCCTCTCCACCTATCTTCTTTTCTCTCCATCTTCGGTCTGCCTCCCCCTCTCTCCCTATTTATTCTAGAACCCTCACCCCATCCCCCTCTCTGATGAAGGGTCTAGGCCCGAAACGTCAGCTTTTGTGCTCCTGAGATGCTGCTTGGCCTGCTATGTTCATCCAGCTTCAGACTTTATTATCTTGGATTCTCCAGCATCTGCAGTTCCCATTATCAATGAGATTAGCATTGATTTCAGCTCAGTTATGATAACCAGGGACTGACTCCAAGGGAAAGAAATTTTACCAAAACTGCTTTATTCATATGAAGTAGACATTACTTACATGCAAAGATTGCTTATAACTGTAAGAGGGGGCTTTCTCATACCCCTCACCACTTTCTTCTCTTCTCTTGCAAAAAAGCAATGCTTTCTCATGGAGGAACAGATGTCTCTGCATTGGTTTGAATCGCGCTAGATCTTTGACTTTTGCGTGCCCCTTCTTATGGTCTATCCAGACGTTGAACGAACCTTGCATTAGAAGTTTACCGAGTTCATTTAAATTTCCCTGTTAGGAAAGGGAAATCACAAGCCCAGTGTTTAAAATATCAAATAATCGAAATACAATTTTTTTGATCCAGTTTATTGGAGTACCTCAATATTCTCAAACTTTGATTCTTTCTGCATAGACCATGTTCAAGTGAAGTGCCCTGCCTGAAATTTTCAATTAATGTTAATTATTGTTCAAATGAAGCTTAAAACCGCTTCTGTGGTTCACAAGTTCAGAGTCCCTACAGTGTGGAAGCAGGCCATTCAGCCCACTAAGTCTACATTGACCCTCTGAAGAGCATCCCACCCAGACCCACTCTCCCTACCTATTGCTGCATTCCCTGCATTTCCCGAGCCTTCACATTCCTACTCTGGACAATTTAGCATGGCCAATCCATCTAAACTACACATCTTTGCACTGCGAGAGGAAGCCAGAGCACCCAGCAGAAACCCACGCAGACACGGGGAGAATGTGCAAACTCCACACAGGCAGTCACCCGAGGCTGGAATTGAACCCTGGTGCTGAGGCAGTAGTGCTAACCACTGAGCCCCTGTGCTGCCAATTTACTTGACCTTGGCTTCAAAAAGTTTGATCACACTACAGATTCAGTCCTTCGCTTGAATTTGATAAAATTGACCTTCATGAGTGAACAGCTTGCTAACCAACTTTTGTGATTAAAAATTGATTTAGTGATTGTAAACATCACGAATTTCCTTCCTTCAATGTGAATAAAGTAACATAAATTGAAGAACAATGGCCACCCAGCACCCATCTAATAATAGCTCTAAAAGATCATTGCAAGAATTTCCCATTACGTTCAGAAGCATCAAAAATACTGGCCAGGCAGTTGTTATTCCAGCATAGTCGAGTTGCACATGGGGACCCTGTAGAATCTCCACTGGAGGGCACAGGAAATTAAAATTTCTGCTGGACAATTCCTCCAAGACTTGAATTGTCCAAAAAGTCTTCATTTAGGTCTGAAACTCTGGGTGATTCCAACAAAATTAAGTGAGGTAATTACTTGAGAAAGTTAGACTATTGATTATACAATCAAACTCCTGTGTAACCATTAAACTGACCAGATACGAAGGGAGGCAATGGGCTAGTGGTATTATCACTGGACTGTAAATCCAAATAACATTCTCTGGAACCAGGTTTAAATCCCACCTTGGCAGATGGTGGAATTCCAATTCAATAAATGATGATGACTGTGAATCCATTGTTGATTGTCAGGAAAAATCCATTTCTGAATTTCTGAAGGGTGCAGACTGGAAATGTCAGCTTTCCTGCTCTTCTGATGCTGCCTGGTCTGCTGTGTTCCTCCAGCTCCACACCGTGTTACCCCAACTGGTCGACTAATATCCTTTAGGGGAGGAAACTGCCATCCTTACCTGGCCTGGGCATACACGTGACTCCAGGCCCACAGCAATGTGGTTGATTCTCAATTGCCTTCTGGGCAATAAATACTGCCTGGCCAGTGATGCCCTTATCCCATGAATGCATGAATAATAAAAATAAAACTAGAGTAGATCAAGATGAGTGGGAGAAATGGAGTCCATGAATGGTGTAGGTCAGGTCAGACCAGGCTCAGCAGTGTGGGTGGGGGCGACTCACACTCACCCAACTATATTTCTGCCAACCTCATGGGATCCAACACTCCCACCCTGCTGGGCCTGATCCAACAGCATCCTCCCCCAAAACTAACACCTCCTTCCCTCCTGCCTGACCCAACCTGTCACCCCCACCCACACTGCTGAGCCGGGTCTGTCCTGACCTACACCATTCATGGACTCCATTTCTCCAACTCACCTTGACCTACTCTAGGCACTGAATCAGATACCTTGAAGCCTGGATCCAATATCATTTGGCACCCTTACATCACACTTATCTCATGTACTTTATATCTCGGCAATGGCTTCAAAGTGGCTGGCATGGCCTTTAATTTTCAGAAAATGGCAGCTGACTACTGTGAAAAGGTGTGGAGAAGTTGGGGGGTGCTGCTACTGGTGGCGTAGCGTGGTTTGTCACAGTTATGGGCTATGAAAGAACTGTCAGAATGGAAGTACTTCTCTGCATTCCTTGATCAAAATCTCTTATTGGGAATGCAGAACTCCCTTCTTTCTCACAGAGCAACTGTTCGGTAGGGAGCTCCAAGTTGCTGGAACACTCAATTTTATAGATTCTGTCTCTTCCTGCCACATGGTCACCATTATCCAAATCACTACTTGGTTCTTTTCCTCTGATTAAAAATATAACATCTCACATGATCACTTCCTTGCACTATTTGATTTAAAAACCGTCTCTAACACCTGAGTAATACCAACTAGGCAGAGGAGTTGGGATAAATTGGTCTTATTCTGGCTGGCCAGATGCATCTAAGAGTGTTTGGACTTCAGGCCCCAACTATTTATTATCCATATTAATGACTTGGATGCAAACAGACAAGGACTAGAGCCAGATTCGCAGATGGCGCTATATAGCTTGGACGGTAAATGCAAAGAAATAAGAAATCTATAAGTAAATATGTATAGGCAAGGTGCACAGCTGCAGAGAAAGCAAGATACAGTACAAACCAAAACTCAATGGAATCACACACAACATAAATCACACTGTAGAATATGAATCATGGCTTGCAGACTGATTCATACACAGAATAAATTACAGGCAGTATGGTGGCCGTGTACAGAGTACATCACAGCTAGCAGACATGATCATCTTAAGAAAGTTGGTACAGAATTTCTGATGCTCTCTGCACCTGTCATTCTTGAATGCAACCACCAATACTGCAATGCAAACTAGCTACCTTATGCTGACCCAAAACTGGGTGCGTTCAGGAAAAAAAAAACGCACTTCATTTTCTCTCATTACTGAAGATGTTCTAGCTTTTGTAAAATGCAAAACTCTATATCCATTTAACATTGGTGTTTCCCAGGATTCATGTTGGTTTGTTCTAAATCTAATCTTTTGGTCCCTAATCGTTTAAATCTGCCATTCCTATCGCCCCTGTGGGCAACTATGTTCTGCCAACTTCTCTCTTGTCCCTCCCCAGGCTCTACCCAAACCCACAGCATTTCCAGACTCCTGCTATAGTTGTGAGCCTGAATACACATGCGTTATTCTCAAGGTATTCACCAAAAGGGCCAAAGATTCTTTTTGCTGCCTCTTTTCAAGCAACCGGCTGACTACTTTGCCCTTCTGGTTCACCAATTTGCACACCCCAACATGCCAGATGATACTAAACTCACCAACCTCCTATATAAAGAATTCACAACCCTCTCGGCTGATTAGCTGGGGAATTAACACCTTACACATTCACAGAAAGATTGGAATGAAACAAAATCCTTGCCTCCCACAGCCTCACTTTTCACTCTCAAGGATATCAATGTCTTTTTGATTGTTAAACAATCTGGCACTCATGAAGCATTGTTAGCCTTGGCAAAATATTGCTATTAACTGGCTGTATTTATTCTGATATACTAGTTATGAAAGAAACTGTTTGGCAGTGTAGTCATAACACTTCTCGTACCTTGTCTTAAGAAAGGGAATCAATGCCAGAGGTAACTCATAGAACCCCTACAGCGTGGAAACAGTCCACAATGACCCTCAGGGCATCCCATCCAGACCCATCGCCCTATAATCTACACATCCCTGAACACTACGGGCAACTTAGCATGGCCAATCCAGCTAGCCTGCCCATCTTTGTAGGTGTCATGGTGGGTGGTATCAGATCACCCACAGTTTTTGGTGAAGGTCAACTTGTCTCATACCTCGTATCCTGTGATGGCGATCTGGTGCATAGAGTCATTCACGGCTTTCAGAATTCCCAAAATAGCTGCCAGTGCTTCCTGCAGATCCTTGGCTCCATCAGAGTTTTTGCTGTACTTCAACAACTCCTGTTAATTCAGGCACACTCATCAATTCCTCGAATAAACGCACCATTTTGAGGTACTAGTGAACAATCATCAGTCTGTTTGTATGAAAGAAGTCTTGTGTTCATCCTATTCAAGATCACCTCTGAATAGGTGAAACTATTAAAAGTAATAACTCTTACTGTTTTTTTGGAAGTTACAGTTATGTATAATGAAGAAGTTTGCATCAACAACAGTGCTTCTGAATGTCTTCCTTCCTCCTCAGCCTTGGGCACTCCCCTGCACACACTGCAAAATGTAGGTACAGGGCCCTCCACTTTGTCAGATCATTCCCGGCACTTCTGCCCTCAACTCATCTTCCCCAGGTGTCCCTGTCCTCACTTTCCAGCTGTTATGCTGCTTTTGAAAGCAAAGATGTGTGTTTTTGTCCACGTAATAGTAACATTTCCAGGTTGTGTGTGTTTTTTTTGTTGGATATTCACTGATTTTAGTTTTACTGTGTTGTTGATTACCCCATGTCTTGTGTAAATGGCCTGATTATTGAGTAGATGGACTGTTTCTAATGGAAATGATTTTTTTTTAATGTGAATGGTCTGCCCCTTGAATTAACGGTTCAGTTTTTATGTTAGTAATCTGTCATTTTGGAATATTACTGAAGTGTTTTGCGAGTTCTCTCACTCAGGCTCTGCTTATTATTTGGTTCTATATAAAACCTCAAATAAAATACTATCAACCAAACATCAGCAATTACCACCTCTGTATCCATGTTTCATGTCTGTTTCTCAGTTAATTGTAAACACACTTTGCTCAAGGCCAAAATACTGACTTATTGAATAATATTAAAATTGAAAAAAAAAGTGTAAATTACTAGTGAAACTCAGCAGGTCTGGTAGCATCAGTGGGAAGAAAGCAGAGTTAACATGGAGTCCAGTGATTCTTCATCAGAACCAGACTTGAAACTTTAATCTTGCCTTCCTACTAGAGATGCTTCCAGATCTGCTGAGTTTCGTCATCAATTTGTTTTTGTTTCAGACTTCCAGTGTCCACAGTCTTTTAATTTTAATCATGGAACAAATAAAATGGAACAAACCCAACAGCCAGATCGACTGCAGAGTGATGTTGTCGTCCAGACTCCAGGAGGCCATACTTGGTGCGTAAAGTTGTCAAAAGATTGGTGCCTCAGTCAACGTCCTACCCACGAAAATGGCACGTAGGAGTCAGGACACTGAGGGGTGAGATGGCAAAGAAACACCCATCTGTAGCTTCAATTTGCCTGGTAGCAAATTTGCCTAGTAACCCAGTTCCACTGATGTTGCCATCAGCCCCTGCTGCTTATGTGAGGAATTGGTACAGCATAATTGTTGGAAGGTTAAGCATTATAAAACTGAGTAAATGCCGCTGAATAGGACTCTGTTTTCACATCAGCACCCTTTTCAAAGTTCTTTTCTGTTTACTGCTGTTGCAATGCTTTACCTTTAGCAGTAACTGGTACTTGGTTATCCGCTGCACAGGTTTCAACAAATACGAATCCAAACCCAGCTTGTGTTCTAATCTTTTCTGGCATTCCTGAAAACACAACGGGAAGTTGAATAAACAAACATAGTGTTGACACTAACACCTAAACTACAATGTAATGGCTAGAAATCTGCATCCAAATATCCCACCACAAAAATGTCACAAAGAAACTCTGATGTATTTATTAGATTAGATTCCCTGCAGTGTAGAAACAGGCCCTTCGGCCCAACAAGTCCACATCGCCCCTTTGCAGCATCCCACCCAGACCCATCCCCCTATAACCCACATACCCCTGAACACTGCGGGCAATTTAGCATGGCCTATCCACCTAGCCTGCACATCTTTGGACTGTGGGAGGAAACCGGAGCACCCGGAGGAAGCCCACGCAGACACGGGGAGAATGTGCAAACTCCGCACGGACATCACCCGAGGCTGGAATCGAACCCGGGTCCCTGGGACTGTGAGGCTGCAGTGCTAACCACTGAGCCACCGTGTCACCCTTAAGAATATCAGTTGTGCTGAAATAATGCATGTTTTGTACACTCAGGACTTCATTTAGCATTAAATACAATATTACACAGTGTGTGTGAAGAGTACTTCCTCAAAATCAGTTCTGAACTTAGCTATGCATGGCTTTTCTTCACTTTCCCTCTGGTGGTGGTATAAGGGGAAACAGTGTTTAGATTAATTCTTTCCATGTACTCAGAGTCTTACACATTCACTCATTATACTACAAGTTTAACTTTTATCAACTATTTTCATTCCCTCCTTTAACAGTTTGGTTATTCTCAAATTATAATTAGTGAAGTGCAGGTAATTTACTTGTTTGCCCATTGCCGGAACCCATTTCCCTGCGGACAATACAAAGAAGCAACTCAGCAATGTCATGTCCACAATCTTCCAATCTATCGAAGTTTGGGATAACAAGATGTACAGCTGGATGAATACAGCAGGCCACTCAACATCTTAGGAGCAGGAAAGCTGACATTTCAGGCCTAGGCCCTTCATCAGAAATTTATCATTAATTGTCATTTATCAAAGTTTGGATTTGATTTCTGACCCCCATATCATGATGCAACCTTTTTAGCCACCTCCCCTTTAGTCTAACCAGATCTAACCGCTCTGTTTTGCCCAGATGACAAATGCAGTTACACCTACCATCGCTCCCAAATATAAAAATCGCTACAACTTGGCTCCACAATGCCTGTGCAGAGATATCAGCCTTGTAAAGGGCCATGTATAGTACCGTCTGCAAATTATGACAGAGGTGAATTACTTGTCCTTATCCTCAATATCTCCAAGCGTTTTGTTTGTACTGCAGCAGAATAAAAAAAAAAGTGTCTCAGAGAGCTACTGTAAGGCTTTTGCATCAGGACTTTAGGAGCCAAGAGTAACCTTACAACAAAGCAACAACTGCTTCCCACATGACATATTTAGCACTGTGGGAGGAGTTAATGTGATTTGAAAGAAAGAAACTCATGCAGGTACCATCTCCTAAGGATATAATACGATCTAAACCTGGTAGATCTCCAGTTATCATGTAGTTGTTTATTGCATATTCACACAAAATGCAAAGTTCTACAGAAGCCTAAGCGTAAAAACAGTTGTGACTACCACCTCTGACCAACATTACGAATCCCAACTCGAGCGTAGCCTAAAAATCAAAGATGAAAACTGTGCCCAGAAAATCATGGCAGAGACAGATGAAACAGACCTGAAATTGTCTAAAGAACAGAAGAGCTCAAAAAAAATCTTTTTCCCAAAAAAAATCTTTGACATAATTGAAGACCTCGGGACAGCTGAAAAATCCACTGAGCTAAACAACTGCTGTGAAGGAAGAATCTCTGGACAGAAAACCCTTCCAGAGAAATCACAAACACAGCTGTACGTCAAAAAAAAATTGTTTTTATAGTCAGCAGTAGGGAAAACAAACATTTAAGGAAAAATGGCAAAAAAAAAGCAACAAAACCTATAAGACGCCGAGGGGATAAATTCAGATCAAACACGCACAATAAAAGCCGATTCTAGACACCTACAGCAAAGCTTAGATCACGCTCAGATCTGTGAATGGCAGTCTCTTGCATAAATCCATAATGCATGGTTATATTCATGCTACACAAATGTCAGATAATTGCAACTATCTCTCGTCTTCTTGCTGCTCCTCTGTCCCTATCAAAAAGTATAAAAGAGAACCTATTTCAGTTCTAACTTCATATCAGACTTGGAACGTTAACTCTGGTTCTCACTCTACAGATGGTGCCAGACCAACTTAGATTACATAATAATTTTCTGCATTGGTTTCAGATTTTCAGCATCCACAGTATTTTGCCTTTATTCACTATCTCCCCTTGACATTCGAGGGCATTACAATCACCAAATCCCTCACCATCTACATCCTGAGAGTCCCAGAAAGTTAACAGGAGTGTGGGGATAACATGTGGTCAGAGCCTGGGAATTTTGTGATGGTAACTGCACTTCTTCCTTACAAATCCTGTCTATCAACTGCAAGCTCTGAATCAGCAGCGAGATGGAATACCGTTCAACTGCTTCAACAAGTGCAGCGCAAGCAATACTCGAGAAACTTGAAATTATCCAAAACTAAACAATGCCATTCGCCACACTGCAGACTACGTTAAACATCCACTCTCTCCAATAATGGCACAGCACAACTGCAGTGTATATCAGCTACAAGATATATTGCAAAAATTTACCTAAGACACCTCTAAGCACAGACTCTTTAGCATACAGGAGAACAAGGACAACAGATCCTGAATTGAAGATATACTTTACCTGTTCAGTGTTACCGAACCTTAATCCTGGAGCTGCCCAGAAAACAGCACTGTGTACAGCACGCAGATTGCATTGGGAAAAGATGGCCCACTGTCATGGCCCCAAGGTCTATTAGTGAAATCCAGCAATGCTGGTATTTCACAAATTAATGATAATAATCACCCCGAACACAAAGCCTCTTCAATAATGAGGTACAGTCAACACAGGCAGGCTCTGTTGTATTTCTGCGACTTGGCAGCTAGCAAAATGCACAGTAGGCTTGGCAAAATGCAACATTGGAAAACTACAGGTGTAATTAACAGGCCCGCAGAGTCAAGAAAAATGCAGTTAGTTAATAACATAGTCCTCAAATAAGTGTTGCCTCGCATCTTCACCAAATTCAAAATCTAAACAATTTGATAACAAACAATTAGGACAGCAGGAGCACAAGTCAGGTATAGAAGATACAAGTACCTGAAAGAAAATGCAATCTGAGCACTGCCTCCACAAGCTCTCCGAGCGGGGTTTATTCCGACAGTACCGCTCATAAATTTGAAGGTCTTCCATCTACAAATAGAAACAATCCGGTTTTCAAGATTTTCACAAATTTAAAGATGGTAGCTTGGAAATTTACAGTCACTGCAATTAGTTTGCTACTTGGTTAATGAGACTGGCAATATTCTTCCCAAAGGTCACTTCAGCAAGAGTCTTTGTACACATACACAGCATCTTGGAATAGAATCCTAAACCTCAGCAGCAGAATGATTTCATTTCTATCCAACATTTCAGATGTCTTACGACACAATTTATTCCCACTACATCCTTAAGGGCAAGTATCTTGGCTCAGAAGATCTGGAAGTAGAATCAGTAGGGGTGGAGATTAAGATTACCAAGGGTCATAAAACATTGTGGGAGTTTATATGTATCCTCTGTAGTTCTACCAGGAAAGATTAAGCAAGAATTGATTGCAGCTAATTAAAAAGGCAATGCAACGGTGAGAGATTTAAATCTGCAACGGACAAGGACACAGAGCCATGGTTAGCACCATCACTTCACAGTGCCAGGGACCCGCGTTCGGTTCCAGCCTTGGGTGACTGTGTGTGGAGATTTCTCCCTGTGTCTGCATGGATTTCCTCCCACAGTCCAAAGATTTGCAGGTTAGGTGGATTGGCCATGCTAAATTGCCCCATAGTGTCCAGGCTGGGTGAGTTAGCCATAGGAAATGTGGGGATAAGGGGTTAGAATTGGGAGCTGGGTCTGAGTGGAATGCTCTTTGGAGGGTCAGCACAGACTCAGTAGGCCAAATGGTCTATTCCCACACTGTAGGGATTCGGTGATTCTAAGTCAAACAGAAATGCTTATTTGGAAGATTAGTTTGCAAAATACTTTTGAAAAAGAGAAGTTTGTAGTCTGGAGTCTACGAAAGAGCGATTACATTAATCACAGACGCATTGACTGTAACCTTCTAAGATTCCCTAGGTTCAAAGAAATATTCCAGCAGTTTGGAAAACTGCATATATAACACCACTATTAAAGAAAGGAGGGAGACTGAAAGTAGGAAACCATAGGCCAGATAAGTATTTCCTTAATGACAGGTGTCAGTTAAATTGAAAAATAAGGATATTTAGAAAGGCCGAAAACAATCCTGCAGAGTCATTGTGCAATTCTGAAAGGAAAATTTACAGTTGGGGTAAATAGGTAATCTTCAGATTGGCAAACTAGAAATAAGAGTGCCACAGGGATCAGTGCTAGAACTGCAAAAATTTATAATTGATATTAATGGCTTGGATGAAGGAGCTGACTCTATTGCATTCAAGTTTGCTGAAACTGCAAAATATAGGAAAATGAGTTGAGGAGGATACAATGGGTCTGCAAAGAGATGCAGACAGGTTAAATGAGTAGGTCAAAAAAAATTGGCATCCCAAAAATAATGTGAGAAATGGGAAGGTGTCCACTCTGTTCAAAGAAGGCCTGCAAGAGAGAACAGGAACGGGAAAGGGCCTTTTGTTTTACATGTGGCTGGGAAAGTAAATGCCGCTGGCAATACCAGTATTTACTGAACACATTAATTACCTACTAAAAGTTGGGGGTAACTTGCCTTCTTGCACTTCAGCATCCAACGGGTACAGAGGTAGAGGGAGTGAAAGTGGAAGAGGGATAGGAGTGTGAAGATAAGGTTATGCCGGGCTGGCAATGGGAGACGGAATGGAAATGGGTCACATTTCCCTGCAGACACATTTATAATGAGGGTATTGTTTCAAAACAGTGTGGTGAACTAGGACTCTCTGTAATGACAGCTTATAGCCAGCTGAAACCAGTGCTGTGTCTGGCAGTGATAGTGTAGTGAAGCATTGATGCAATAAAGCATAACTCAAACATACTTTACATACCCGTTCCAGGAAACACCGTCCCACCAACTCTGGGCAGTCTATGTAATTTTCCAATTCCCTCAGGAATATCCTAAGTAGAAAGGAGGAAACAACTTCTCAGGGTGGATTTTCAAAATTATCTGAACAATAAAAGGGCCAAGCTGGAAACTGTTGGCCACACACTTATTCTTGATCACTGTTGCCAGGAATACAATATCAGTGTCCGCTATTCAGAGATAGAAAGAACTGCAGATGCTGGAATCAGAGTCGATACAGTGCGGAGCTGGAGGAACACAGCAGGCCAGGCAGCAGACGAGGAGCAGGAGAGCTGACAATTCCTGCCTACACCCTATATCAGGGCTGACCATTACATACCTGTTCCAGGAAACACCGTTCCACCAACTCCAGACAGTCCATGTAATTTTCCAATTCCCTCAGGAATATCCAAAGTAGAAAGGAGGAAACATACCTTCTCACGAAGGGTCCTGATAAGGCGCCCAGGCCTGAAACATCAACTCTTCTGATCCTGCGATGCTGCCTGACCTGCTGTGTTCCGCCAGCTCCGCACTGTGTTATCTCTGCATTTATATGACGAATTCCGTAAACTCCTATTGTATTAAATATTTCCAGCATCTGCACTGTTTTGCTTTTAAGTACATGTATTGAAGCACTTCGCAGGCAAAAAAAACCTTTTAAAGTGTAGTCACTGTTATAATGTAGGCCAAGTCAATTTGCACGCATATTGCAAGAGCCTGTAAACAACGACGACATTAAAAACCAGTTATGCTATCTCAGGGATGAAGTGTTAGGGATAAATATTGACAAGACATAACTGACAACTCGCAATCTCTTCTTTCAACAACACCCAAACATCTTTCTATCCAAAGAGTAATTGGAGGGTAATATCTGCTCAGAGAAACATCACCTCATTTGTGCAGGACTCCCTCAGTACTGCAATGAGAGGCGCCAACTTAGTACTTATACTCAAGTCTCTGAAGTGCTTTTTAGGAAAGGATGAAAAAGGAAAGCCTGGGAATTACAGACCAGTCAGCCTAACATCTATCATGGAGGAATTGTTGGGAGTCTATAATCAAGGATAAAGGTAGCTGAATACTTCAAAAAGATTTCAGCTGATCAGGCAAAGTCAGCGTGGCTTCAAGACAGATAGATTGTGCCTGACAAACTTCATTGGGTCCACAAAACATGTCAGCCATGATCTTATTGAACATTGGAGCGGGCTGCACTCCTGCTTCTATTGCTTATGTTCTTACGTGAGCTTTTTTGAGGTGGTGACTGAAGTAGTGGACAGGGTAATGTACGTGGATGTTGTTTATATGGATTTCCAGAACACATTTAATGAAGTCCCATAAAATTGATTGTTATCTAAGCTAGAAGCTCAGGGAATGGAAGGCGAGTAATTGGCATGGCTGGGAAATTGGGTGCGTGGTGGCTGAGAGAAAGTAGGGATAATGCGTAGATTCTTGAATGGGCAGGATGTGACCAGTGGGTCCCACAGGATCTGTGTTAGAACCCCAATTATTCATTGACCTGGTTAATAGAGTGGAAAATCCTGCATCCAAATTTACTGACGGAGTAATGCTAGGTGGCATTGTAGACTGTGTAAATGATAGCATAAAATTGCAAAGGGATATTGACTGACTAGGTGGATGAGCAAAAGTTTGGCAGATGGATTTCAATGTAAGCAAATGCAAGGTTATTCATTTTAGACCAAGAAAGGATAGATCAGGATACTTTCTAGATGATATGAAGCTAATTACAGTGGATGTCCAAGGAGACTTCGCAGTACAGGTGCACAGATCTTTCAAATACCACAAACAGGCACAGAGCATCATCAAGCAAGTCAATGGAATGCTGGTCTTTCCATCTCAGACTGGAGTATAAGGATGCAGAATTCACTCTGCAGTTACACAAAACCTTTGTTAGGCTCCACTTGGAGTACTGAGAGCAGATCTGGGCACCTTAAGAAGGATATGTTGGCTTTGGACAGAGTACAATGTAAGTCTACAAGAACTATACATAGACTACAGGGGTGAAGTTATGAGGAGAGATTATACAAATTAGGCCTGATTCCTCCAGAATTTAGAGGATTAAGGGGTTGATCTGATCAAAGTCTTCAAGATATTAATAGGGAAAGACAGGAAAGAGAAACTATTTCCGCTATGGGGGTTCTAGATCTAGTCTGAGAATTATGACCAGAGATGTTAGAAAGCATTTCTATACATAAAGGGTGGTAGATCTTTGGGACTCTCTTCCACAACGGCAGTGGGTGCTGGATCAGTTGTTAATATTAAATCTGAGAGGCATAAAATTTTGTTAAGCAGGAGGTATGAAGGATATATGCCAAAGGCAGGTATGTGGAGTTAGGCCACAGCAAAGCAATGATAACATCGAAGTGCAGTTTTCTAATCCAGACGGATCGCACCAGTATGTTGTGCGCTAAAACATTATTTTAAGGCTATCTATAATGTGCTCCCGACTTCTTCTAACACCCTCAGATGGAAACTGTTAGCTCTTAGGGATCTGTTGCTCTCTTAATTCCATTCAATTCCTTATTACCAATGTTTTACTAATGTTAATTTTATTCAGTCTCTGTGCCCAATCCAGTGTTAATTTCCTCAACTTCCAGCAAACTATTCTGCTTTTCTACTGTAAATACTGAGGCAAAGTAATTAGTCAGCACGTCTGTCATTTCCTTTCATTATTATTGACGATAACCCCACTTTCAGTTTTTATTGAGCCAACATTGCTCCTGAACACTGTTTTCCCTTTATGTGCCTCTAAAGTTTCTTCTTACCGATTCTGATGTCCCTGTCAAAGTTCCTTTCATAATCCCTTTTAATAGCTTTTATGAGCTGCATGGTTATTATACCATTCCCTTTCAGCAGGATCTGTGCTATTTTTTGCAAGTCCTTTCTTTCAGTTATGTGTAGTCCCTTATCTCCTTAGAGGTCCCTGGTTTTTTTTTTCTCTGTAACCAAGAGCTTTACCCTCTCAGCGTTACAAACAGGTTTTGTATGGTGTTAAGTGTTTCCATCAACAGATTTCATTGCTCCTCAGCTGACATTACTCATTAGCAAATTTTCCCCATTTACTGTGAATAGTCTGTCTCATCTCAAAGTCAGCCTTACCTAAATCTAAAACTTTAGTAGCTGATTCACGCTTTCCACCTTCAAATGCTACATTAAATGTTCAGGCACAATTAAGTTACTAATTACTCATTACTAAATCCAATATCGCTTGTCCCTGTTTTGCATCTGGGAGAGTCGGAAACTATACCAGGTACAGTCCAGAAATTCACTACCATTCTGAATGGTGCTTGTCTTTCTCTCCCAATTTATGCTAGAGTTAAAATCCCTCATTTACACCTTTCTGGGTTTGCGACTTACCAATTTCTGTACTTATACAATCTAACACTTCAGAGCTATTAGGAGTTCCACGCACAACAGCAATTACTGTTTTAGACGCTTTCACGTTGTATCTTTTCTTACCATTAAATACATTTTCTTATCGGCAAAGGCTACTCCATATACTCTGCCACTTTCCCTGCCAATCCTGTAAATATTACAACCTGGCATATTTTGTTCCCAGTCCTGACAATCCTGCAGTGATGCTTCAGTATTGGCTACTTTATCAATCTTCAATTTAAATTTGTGCCTGCAGCTCACTTCACTTTGCTCCTTACAATCTTGTGTATCTGTATATAGAACTCTTTGTTCTATCAAACATGCTAACCTATCCACCGGCACTGATGCTTTATTCATCTGTCTATTATTTCTCTCTTTTGGCTTAATCTTTACACCTTTACCTGCCATACCTGAAGTAGGGTTCCTAACTGTATTCCAGAGTCCCCCAAGCCCCCCAACTTCTTCACTAGTTTAAAGTCCTCATTACCACTGTATTTGGCCTGTTAGGGAGTTCGGGTAGAGCTCAGTGTAATGGTACATGTTCAGTCCCAATATTGGCGCAGTGGTCCATGAGAAGTAGTCTCTCTCACAGCATTCCTTTAGCCACGCATTTACAACCCTAATTTCCCTACCTCTCTGTCACTTTGCATGGGACTGGGTTAGTAACCCAGAGATTACAGCCTTCAAAATTCTGCTTTTTAACTTTCCTGATATTCCCCAAATGGAATCTCTTGACTAGCATTGCCTATGTTGTTGGTCCCAACATGAACCACAACAAGAACACAGAACGCAAAACATAGAACAGTACAGGTCCTTCGACCCACAATATTGTGCCGACCTATCATCCTACTAAGATCAAACTACCCTGCATACCCTACATTTTATTATCCTCCATGAGCCTATCCAAGAGTCACGTAAAAGTCTCTAAAGTAACTGACTCCACTACCACTGCCGGCAGCACATTCCACACACCCAGCACTCTGTGTGAAGACTGGATACTTTCCTTCTCACTCAAATACCCTTTCAAGCCAGTTCAAGATGTCCCTTACTTTGGTACCAGCAAGCAACCCATGACATGGATTTTCTATCCTGCTTACAAAGGGTGCTATCTGTACCCCTACCAGTTTTCTTCCCTATCCATCATAGATATTTTTAAAAATGACACTAATGCTGCCACAATTCACTGAGAAAGTGTGCTGAGATACTCAAGCCCCAGTACTCTCCAGGTGGTCACAAAAGTTAAACCACTTTAAAGTACCCAAAATTCTGCAGTTTATCTGTCTGATGGACTGGGGTTCATAGAAAAACTGAGATAACAAAGTGTGGAGCTGGATGAACACAGCAGGCCAGACAGCATCACAGGAGCACAAAAGCTCATGTTTTGGGCCTAGACCCTTCATCAGAGAGGGGGATGGGGAGAGGGTTCTGAAATAAATAGGGAGAGGGGGGGAGGCGGACCGAAAATGGATATCTGCCTCCCCTTCTCTCCCTATTTATTTCAGAACCCTCTCCGATGAAGGGTCTAGGCCCGAAACATCAGTTTTGTGCTCCTAAGATGCTGCTTGGCCTGCTGTGTTCATCCAGCTCCACACTTTGTTATCTTGGATTCTCCAGCATCTGCAGTTCCCATTATCTCTAATAGAAAAACTGGGCAGGTTTCTTCAATTAACAAGAAATTACTACATGTTACAAGTAACATAATTTTAACCACAAAATATATATCATCAACTTATAGCTCTATTAGCTTAAGCTCTTCCTAAACCCCTACAACAAGCAAACAAACAAACATGGATGTTATGGGTGGAAGGATATATACTATAGGAACACAGTTCAATTGTATCAGTCCACAGGATTTGAGGTGGTGTTCCTTTTGCTTCTTTCATGTCCTTCTGATCTCCAAGCTCTATTTCCAGACCTCGCAGTTCTCTGCTGAAGACCAAGGGGGCTCGACACACTAAGGTGTTAGAGTTTCAGTCAGTGGTTGTAGCAAGTGGTGGGTCAGATTAGCGATCTTTCAGTTTTGGTTATTTCACTGCAGGGAAAATAAAAAGGTGAGATGCTGTCCAATGCAGTCTGGAGGCTTTCTGCCTCCACAGGTGTTAACTAACACTACACACACACACACACACACACACACACACACACACACGTCTCAAATTTGGATACTGGAACGAGAGGGGAGCGATACAGTTGTGGTCCATGATGGGACCAACAACAGAGGCAACAGTCCTATTTGGTGAATATCAAGAAAATTAAGGAACAGGATTTAGAGGGTTATAATTTCTAGATTGCTAACCAAGCTGATGACTATGATCTCCACCACTGAACATAATTGAAAACCCAATCAATGGCATGTATCTGAGTGAAGCTCGCTCTGAGGAGACAAACACACACCCATGCTGCTGCTGGGTCTCAAAATGTCTTCCCCAATTCCTTGAAAAAAGCAACAATATAAACACAATAAGTTCCAGTGACTCATTTCTAAAACTGTAGCAAGTCCTTCATCCAGTCCTTGGTTTAAAGCAGTCATTTTTGTCCACAAACCAAAATAAAGAAAAACAAAAACAATGAGAGCTTTACAATGTTACGTGATTAAGTAGACAGAACTGGAAACATTGAAACAGTTTGTCCATGTATTGGGAGAATGTGTGTATAGGTTGAGTTATAAGTAACGAGCTATTGCAGAAAGTTCCATGGACTGAAGTAGCACACTTGGGAAGACTAAGCAGACCGATATTCAAGGTGGATTCAGGAAAACCACCTATACAAAAATTACAGCTGAGGCAGGGATAGAATTGCTGGAATGAATTTACTCAACAAATGGTCCACAGTTTGCAAATGAGCAGTTCAAGAGATTCACACATTTCTTTATTAGTAATTAAAAACTGATTAGAATTAAGAACTAATTAGAATTAAGGACTGATTAATTTATTCTTGTTGCACACTCACCCCCGCTTCCTTGAGAGAATGGAGAAGCTGAGACAGAAGCTTGTGCAATCAAAGCATTATTGTAAAAGAATGAAGATTTTCCTTACATGATTAAGCTGCAGATCACCATTGAATCACCATCAGAATCATCAATAGATGGGAGGTTAAGAATATAACTTCCACGTCTACCTCAGAGGGTATAGCTCAATATCACAGAGAATGACCATAATAGAAGAAAACAATGCAAAGGAGAGCAGAGATAAATGGGCTAGAAAGTTCTTTGTTCAAGAAAGATACAGAAGAGGTGGGCTTGTAGAACTGCAGTATGGAAACAGAATGTGGACAAGAGATCAAAGGGCAGAATGAACGATCACAAAAATAAACACAACAACTGAGATTATATTGGTGTTGAAACAGATCACAGAATGATAACATGAAACTGTAACATGTTGATACAATTGAACAAGAATGTAATGGCAACATGGATATGTTTCTCAGAAGAGCAGCAAGAAAATTCAACAACTATACAGATTGGAATACTCAGAATGGGAGGAGGAGTGGGCAGGGAGGAGCACTGGCCTTGTGCTAATGTCACTGAACTAGTAATCCAAAATGCAAGGGTAATAATCTGGAGACAAGGGATCGAATCCCACTACAGCAGATGATGAAATTTGGGTTGACATTTTTTAAAGAAAAGGCTATAATTTAAGAAAATGAGCTCATGGTGACCATGTAATCTTTGATTATTATAAAAACCCATCTGATTCACTGATGTCCTTTATGGAAGGAAATCCCTTACGTGGCCTGACCTACATGTGATCCTGATCCCGCAATGTAGTTGATTCTTAAATCCCCCATGAAATGTCTAGCAAGCCACTCTGTTCCATCACAATGAAACAAGGTCTACAGAAAGGATAGAAACTGAATGAACCACTTGGCATCTACCAAGGCATCAAAACAGCAATGGCAAACCCAGTCCTGCTGATGCAACAAAGATCTCCTCACTAGAACTTGAGCCAAAATTGCAAGAGTTATCCCACAGTTTAGTCAAGCAACATAGTTGCTAACATAGCTATACTCACAGAATCATTCCTTACAGACAACGTTCCACATACCATTCCTGGGATTGTCTGTCCCATTGGCAAGGCGGACAACCACAATTGGAAAGGAATTGCCCTGGAAGTTCTCAAAATTGACTCCAGACTCCATGAAGACCCCAGGCATTAGGTAAAACATGAACAATGAAACCCACTGCTAATTACACTAAGTGTAATGAATCAGCACTCCTCCATACTGAGCAACAGTTAGAAGAACCATTGAGGATGTCAAGGGCTCAGAACGTACTCTGAGTGGGACACTTCAGCATCCATTTCTAAGAATGGCCTGGTAGCACCAATACTGACTGCGTCCTAAAGACATTTGTACAGCAGATAATGAGGGAATCAAAAAGACAGTATAATCTACTCAACTTCATCTTCAGCAATCTACTTGTCACAGACGTATCTGTCACGACAGCATCAGTAGGAATGACCATCAGGGATTCCTTGCGATGTGGAATATCCCTCACTCTACTGACTATGTGTGTGCCAAACAGCTGAAGGAGGGACAAAAGACAGGCTGAGCAATCCGACAGCCGCCAACACAGATCGAAACTCTGTCGTCTTGTCACATTCTGTTGTAATGGTCGTGGACAATTAAACCACGAATAGGAAGTGGAGGCTCCACAAATACAGACATGCACCTAGATGGTAAAGCGATCAATTTTTTCCCCTTTGGCTGAACTCTCATCTGTTGAAGGAACAGGCGAATCCATCAACAATTTGACACAGACAAGACACATCTGGCACCAGATGGGTGCAGTGGGCCCACTGATTATGGCCGGCAACAGGCATACCCCCAACACCCAAAAAGAAAGGTAGATCGGTCATTTGAGATGCTGCAAGCCATTGAGAGGAGAGAGGCCATGGGCACCAAATACTTGGTCATGACAATAGTCTGACATTTGAGATGCACACATGGGGTTGTGAGTGTCAGTAGCTCTTGTGTAAATTGCAATGTCCTTCTGCTGACCCAACAAATCCTTGAGGCCTGTGCATCTCAGGGCAATACTTGGGTCATTAAATGCTTATACCTGTTATGGAAGTCATATATTTCAGGCATGTTTCCAAACAGCACATCTTTCTTATTCTGAAGAACCACTGGAATAAATGGAATCATGGAGGGATTTTCCATCTCTGCAGCATACCCCTAGAGGAAAGACACAATGCAATGAAACAAAAAGCAAATCACTTCTAGCACAGTAGATCAGACTTTCAGCAAACTACCACAAATAATTAGAGCCTCTTCTATTTATTCAAACAGTTTCATTTGGGCATTTCGAGCGTGACAGTTATGTCAGGGTTACTGAAATTTGCTTCAGCCTTCCTATACAATCTGCATGAGCTGCACTATAGGCAGATTCACCTTGGCTGAGAACTTACTCAAAAGATTTTGTGCATTTTGTTCAAAATCTCAGTGTAATTCAGGAGCTAGCTAGGCCCCTTGGATCTGATCTGTTATTCAACAGCGTCACAGCTGACATTGTAAGCTTAATTCCACTTTGCTACCTGTGCCCCTTGAGCCTCAATGCCCTTGTGAATCAAAAATCTAACTCAACACTGAATATATTCAATGGATTAAAGTCTGTTGTTCTCAGTCTTAAACAATTTTAGGGATACGTGCATCAAGTGTCCTCATTGTATAATCAGATCAATGATACCCTACAATAAGAAATTCATCCTCACCTCCACCTTAGATCCCATTATTTTCAAACTTAGCTCCTTGTTCTAGATTCCCTTAGGAGGGGAAACACCCAAAAAGTATCAAAGATACTTATGCAATAAGGTGGGCAATTGAGTAGCTGAATGTTTTACCATAAGTGTCACTATTCATACAGAGCAGCCTCAAAGAGACTAAGTACAGCGACACTCAATACAAAATGACTCACCTCCAGCACGCAAAGCAATTCTTCTACATAGGCCCTCTCTGTTTCAATCAGCTCATTCATTACGTGGCTGTGGGGAAAGAAAATGAATGATCTTACCATTATATCATATTAGAATACATACATGTACGGATATGGTAAGAACGTTATAAATCTGCAATCTCAGTGAAACAATGTTAATTTTTGCCAGGAAGACTATGGTTGCTGCATTACAAGTAGTAACTCAATGCTTGTGAAGCATTGTGGCATGCCCTATGACTGTGATCAGGCACTAAGTCTAAACACATCTATACATGCTATTTGATGAAAATAATCCTGAATTCTAGCAGTTTGGAAAGCACATTATGGTTTAAGAGGACTCCAGGACACAACATTTTGGAAATGTAACCTTTTTATGACCTCTAGATGTCCCAAAGTGCTTTACAGCATTGAAGTTCAATTTAAGAGCAGTACTATTGTAACGTAAGAAGTATGACTGTCAATTTGCTCAGAGTAAGCATTCAAAACTATGATATTCCAATGATTTTATCATCTTCTTTTAGTGACACTGATTGAGGGGAAAATATTGACAAAGACACAGCAGCTAACTCCCCTACTACAATGCAATGGATTCTTTTAATGTCCACCTGCGATAGCACAAATAATTGGAAATATTTACAAAAGTCATTAGCAAAAGAATCAAAGGTAACTTGAAGAAAATCTGAGGTAACAAGGTGTAGAGCTGGATGAACACAGCAGGCCAAGCAGCATCAGAGGAGCAGGAAGGCTGACGTTTCAGGCCTAGACCCTTCTTCAGAAATGTCAGCTTTCCTGCTCCTCTGATGCTGCTTGCCTGCTGTGTTCATCCAGCTCTACACCTTGTTATCTCAGATTCTCTAGCGTCGGCAGTTCCTACTATCTCTTGAAGAAAATCGGTTTTGTGGAGGACATGATCTTGAGATTGAATTCACTGCCTGATCATGTAGGTAGGAAATTGGACAAATGCCAGAACAGATGAGAGACTATTCTAGCCAAGTCCACAAACTAAAAGCTTCAACCAAATGCGTGGGACAAACGATGGAGTGTGCTATACTCAAAGTTCTGAATGGCAATAGCGGAGAGGTTATGGCGCTGCAACACTTAGAATGAACGCGAGGTGAGCCCTTTACCCCCAAAATTTTTATGCTATATTGTCTCCAACTAAACCTCCCTCAGACGCACCTGCCTGTCTGCCTAAAACCTACAGAAATTCCTTTTGATGTGGACTCAGGATCTTCAATCGTGTTGTTTCCCACCTCTAACTGTAGTTCTCCATCTGTGGTTGAGTACGATCTTTCCTTTTGCGTGCACTGCATGTTGGTGTGACCAGCAAGCAAATTCTTACTTCACTGTAGCATCCTTCAGGACTAGAAGAAGAATTCCTTCTGTCCTCCAGTTCTGAGGAAAGGTCACCGGACCAGAAGCGGTGACTCTCTTCTTTTCTCCTCCACAGACGCTGCCAGACCTGCTGTGCTTTTCCAGCAACCGTACTTTTGTTAAGAATTCCTTTTTCTGGTTGAGAGAGTTCAGAATGGCCAGAGTATGATTGCACTTCATTATTTTCAGAGGTTCCTCTTTATTAAAAAGTCTGAAACACCCAAGTGATAAAAGAGAACAAGAGCTAAGTAGTAAGGAAACGCACGAAACGTAGATGCGACGTGGTTTGGAAACTGTGCTTTGGCTCACTTTAGCCGCTCTGAGGTTATTGAACCTCTCCCACTGTTATTTGGCAGCTGCTACATGGAAGAAACTACACTTCACTGCTTTGATAACTTCCTTCCAAAACCATCCTCTTCTAATTTAAAGTTTTTGAGAAGATCTGTAGCTCATATTGTGGACGAGGTTGTAGACTTGCTCACTGAGCTGGTGGGTTTGGTTGCAAACGTTTGGTCACCCTGCTAGGTAACACCGTCCATGGGCCTCCGGTGAAGCATCAGTGTTCTGTCCCACTTGTTATTTATATGCCTCAGTTTGCTGGGACGGTTAGCACCACCTCTGGTTCTGTTTCTCATATATCAGGTCCACCTCAATGTGTTTGTTGATGGAATTCCAGTTGGAATGCCAGACCTCCAGGAATTCCCTGGCATATCTGTGTGGCTTGTGCTATAATGGATGTGTTGTCCCAGTCAAATTTGTGTCCTCCTTTGTCCATGTGTATTGAGACCAGAGAGAATTGGTCGTGTCTCTTGGGTGACTGGTTGGCGTTCATGTATCTTTATTGTCAGTTTTCTTCCAGTTTGGCCTATGTAATGTTTCTGACACACCTTGCATGATATTTTGTATATTACATTAGTTTAGCTGGCTGTGGGTATGGGATCCTTTATGATTGTCAGTAGATGTTGGTTTGTGGTCTACCTTGATACCTAGAGGTCTGAGTAGTCTTGTGGTCATCTCTGATACGTTCCTGATGTACGGTAGAGTGACTAGAGAGTCTGGCCATGTTGTGTCTTCATGTTGTGGTCTGTCGTGGAGCTAATGGCGGATTTAAAATTTTGGGTCTCCATTCCTTGGAAAAACTCTGCGTAAGTGCTCCTGTCCTGTTTTGTTCAATTCTGGGTTGCTGCAATATGTTGTGGCTCATTTAAATAGGGTCCTGATGCAGCTCCATTAGTGTTGGGGTGGTTGCTGGTGTAATTACGTATTTGGTCCGTATGTATAGTCTTTCTGTATACGCTAGTCTGAAGTTCCCCGTTGTTCTTCCATTCTACAATACCTATTTGTAAAGGATCCCATACCCACAACCAACAAATCTAATGTAACATATAAAACGCCATGCAGAGTCGAGAGTCTGCTCTGCAAGTTGATCATGGCTGATATGTTTCTCAAGCCCATTCTCCTGCCTTCTCCCTTTAACCCTTGATCCCCTATTTACCTACAAGAAATAAAACAAAATATCCAAAAAAATCTCAACCAGTACTTTTAATAATGGCTTGCTCATTGTGCAGACAATATTCTAAATAAAGCCTAATTCGTGTTTTTGACAAGCTCATTGTTATTTCCCCACATTTGTTGGACTATATGCTCATACTTAAAAATTCCAAAATCCTCTCACACTTCTAATAGCCATTGTCTAAAAAGAAATCAGAAAACATTCATGGCATGTAGGTACCAAATAGTAACAAGAGAAAGCTCTCTCATCTTTATAGCACCATCACCACCTAATTCCCCACTGTCAATATTTTGGGGACCTCGCCAAATGAAAATAATTGGATTACCCGCTTTAACATTTTATCATGGAACAACAATGAAAAGCTTGACACTGCAGTGAATGGCACATTTTAGATCTCTTAGCACCATTCCATCACCTTGGTTGGACAGCAACATTCACAAAGCTTGATATCACCCAGATAGAATTTGATTAGTGTTTCACCCATGAAATTCAAATTTCTAAATACTCCACCTTTAACGCATTCTAGCTACAGCACACTGGATGTGTATTCATGTCAAGTCACCAAAGTCATCTCAATGGAAACTCTTCCCACGTGGTCTCTACTATGAGGAGGATAAGAACAACAACATCATGAGAACACCATCAGCTCATGGACGTGGACACATACACTGTCACATTCAACTGGTTGGAGTAATAACTGGAACAAGGCAAGATAGTTCTGGTTGTTGGAAGTTTATCATCTCAGGACACTGCTGCTCAGGACTTGCTCAAGGAAGTTCCCAAGGCCCAACCATCTTCAATTGCTTTGTCAATAATAATCATTCCAAAACAAGGTCAGAAGTGGAATGCTTGCTCACGATTGCACAATATTCAGCACCATTTGCAACTCCTCGGTTACTACGGTCACAGATTCATACAGTAATACAGCCTGGAAACAGGCCCTTTGGCCCAAACTGGTCTGTACTGACCACAGTGCCGCCTCAGCTAGTTCAAATCACCTGCATTTGGTCCATATCCTTCTAAACCCTTCCTAGCCACGTACCTATCCGAATGGTTTTTAAATGCTGCTATTGTAACTGCCAGAGCCACTTTCTCTGGCAGACCATTCCATGTACATGCCACTCTCTGCATGAAGCATTTTAGATCCACGTGCAACAAGACATGCACAAGCTTGGGATGAAAAGTAGCAAGCAACATTCCCGGTGCACAAGTGCCAGGCAATGGCTAATTCCAACAAGATAAAACCTAAATCATATCTCCTTGACAGTCAATGACGTTCCCATCACTGAATCATCCACTTGATACTTTTGACCAGAAACTGAACTGAACCAGCCATATGGATAGTGCTGCTAGAAGAGCAGGTCTGGGGTTGGGATATTTGTGGAAAGTAACTCATTTCTTGAGTCCCAAGAACCATCTACAAGGCATGATAAAAGAATGTGATGGAATATTTTTACATGTCTGGATCAGTGCACCTCCAGCACTTCTGAAGCTCAATACTACCCAGGACAAAGCAACATGTTTGATTGGCACTACGTCCACCAATCACATAAATATTCACTCTTTCCACACTAATGCAGTGCAGCCGTCTGTACTGTATATGATGTGCACAGCAGCAACTCAGCAAGGCTGATAGCACCTTCCAAAACTGCAATCTTTACTATTGAGGAAGACATGGTCAACTGATGCATTAGGACAACATAACCTGCAAGTCCAAGCTATCCTGGTTTGGAACTACACTGCCATTCCTTCTCTGCTGTGGAGTCAAAGTCCTGGAAACCCCTTCCTAACAGCACTGTCTATGTACCTACACTAGATGGACTGCCACAGTTGATGATGATGCAATTAGGGATCTACAATAAATGTTGTCCTCGGTCTACTTCTTTTGACATTTTTTTTGAAACTGAAATACCTTTCAACACCATCATCACCAGGAGCACAGTGGTTCACAAACAGAATCACAATTATCTTCTAAAGACAAATGGGGATAAGGTTTAAACACACCCTCACCAATAACACCCACGCCATGGGAATTAAGAGGAAATGACTCCAAATCCACCATATTCTCTTTTATCTGACCAATTGCATTCTCTTCAGAGGAATCACAGATTTCCTGATCACAAACCAAGTGCTGTCTTTCTTAACCCTTTCCTTTTTAAGTACTCTCTCATTTTATTTATAGTTATGGATTCTAAAGAGTTTATCACAACTGCCGTAAAATTAACTGGTTGATAGTTACCATGATTATTCTTCAGTTTCTTTTGAATTAAAACGGTAGCTCTCTAGTCCAGTGCTAAACTTTATGTGTAAACAGCTTCTTCCAACAATCAACGATGCAGCCAAAAGGATTCAGTGACATAAACAGCTTCCAGGCTTTTTTTTTAAATTCATATGCTCCAGAACTGTGATGTAATCATTTGAAAATACCGTGATCAGATCTTTTTATCACCCCTGGAAACGTGGTAACACAGAATGTTAGCTCACAGCCCTGAATTTCCCATAACCTGTTAATACAATCATATTAACAAAGTGTGTAGCTGGATGAATACAGCAGGCCAAGCAGCATCTTAGGAGCACAAAAGCTGACGTTTCAAGCTTTTCTGATGAAGGGTCTAGGCCAGAAAGGCCAGCTTTTGTGCTCCTAAGATGCGGCCTGGCCTGGCCTTGTTCATCTAACTCCACACTTTGTTATCTCGGATTCTCCAGCATCTGCAGTTCCTATTATCTCTAATACAATCATATTTTAGCTATTCACAGGACCTCACGTTACAACATACTTCATGCTTTTATACGCAAATGACGGACAATATGTTGATTCAGGTTATAAGTCAGACGTACATTGGGTCTCTTGCTAAGACCCGTTGTTGCTCTCACCTTCTCAACACTGCAAGGTTTTCCTCATTGTCGGAAGTGGAACATTTCCTTCCCTCACCATGCTCATTCACCTCAATCTGCAGAGAGAGAGAGAGAGAAAGAGAAAAGAGCAAAACACTGTCAGAATTTTCAAATATACCACAATGTGACAGCCATGAACAATACACCTCATTAAAATCAGCTAATACCTCAAAAGGAATACTGCATTGCCTAATGAAGTTCAGAATGCAAGGTTCTAGCCAGACATCGTAAAATTACATTTAACAAAATGAGTGTCATACCCCCGATCTGTAATTTATGTTCACTCTCATTGACGTTCTCAAGCACCCTTTCCCTGCTTCACTAAGGATATAAATAAACTGGAGAGGGCTCAGAAAAGATTTATCAGGAAGTTACCAGGATTGGAGGGTTGAGTTACAAAGAGAGGCAGGATAGGCTGGGACCTTTTTTCTCTGGGAACATAAGGGGTTGAGGGGTGACTTTATAGAGGTTTATAAACATCATGAAGGCCAACATTAAGGGGAGTAGCAAGGACAGGGACAGTTCAAAAGTCAGGGGCATATCTTTAAGGTGTGAGGAGAAAGTTTTAAAAAGGACATGTGGAGCAAATATTTGTTGTTTAAGTGGTTCACGTATTGGAAGTGAACTGCCAGAGGAAGTGGCGGATGCAAGGACAGTTACAATATCCCCTCCTCCCACCTCAAGCCACACCTCCATTTACCATCTACTAACCTCATCCTGCCTCCTTGACCTGTCTGTCCTCCCCAGACTGACCTATCACCTCCCCACCTATACTCTCTTCTCCACCTATCTTCTCCTCTATTCATCTTCGGTCTGCCTCCCCCTCTCTCCCTATTTATTTCAGAACCCTCTCCCCATCCCCGTCTCTGATGAAGGGTCTAGGCCCGAAACGTCAGCTTTTGTGCTCCTGAGATGCTGCTTGGCCTGCTGTGTTCATCCAGCTCCACGCTTTCTTATAATGTTAATAGCAAGTTAGAAGGATGGATCTGTGCTACAAAATCCATTTGAGCACAAGGTAGCTGAGAACAGGGATAGATGCAAATAAGAAGGTTGGTCTAAGAAATAACTGCAAAGGAGCAACAAATCTGAATCTTAGCTCTGCTGCAGACAACAATGCAGGATTTTGGAATACAGCCTTTAACAAAAAAAAATGAGCTTTCTGTGCACCCAGAAGATGCTGATTAGTTTTGGATTGCCTGTCAAAGAATGTATGCGAGCTTTCAGACATTGCCTACAATCTGAGAGATGTCTGGAGCATGTAATTGACATTCAGCAAATCACCTTGGAGTGTGCAGTAGTCCACAGTGTGCAATGACCAGACTCCAGGAAAGATTCTCCAATTTGTTACCCTGTTAGATGGGATACCCCAAACTGTTCAACTCCCAGGTGAGGAGGGCTGAACCCTCTCCATTTGGTTATTCATCTGCCCCTTTCCATTGGTCACAAAAAGGTTAATTTTAAAATGGATCCCTTCTCCGGCGGATACCTATCTCCCAAATCCTTACCTTTTAAAAGCAGCCAATTTAAGCAGGATTTCTTAAATTTGCAAACAGAGTGAGTTTATTAATTACTAAATGCTGGAAGAAATAATAATTTCACACACATACACAAAGATTACAAGGAAGAAGCCAGGTTAAAAAGGAAGATATACAGGGGAACCAAGAGTCCACTGTAGCAGTGGACATTATGGTAGCATTGACACAGAGTGAACAGCTGATTTCAATATTTTTGGCTTTGTGGTTTGATTGAACTCTTTGCCGTGATTCTTTTTAACAAGGTCATGACCCACTTGGGCAAGTGAGCTGATGCCTGATTCCCACAGCTCCCAGAATCATCACAAAAATTATAATATTTTGTTAAGAGCTCAAAGTCCCCAGTTTACCCGTCCGATGGCCTCAACTTGGAAACACTGACCCAGTTCCTGTACTTAACAAGAACGGCTATTTATTACAAATAAATGAATAATAACCACAGGTAAAACAAAACTATTAATTATCAACAGGTAGCTTTGCTGGTTGAAACTCAGGCTGCAACTCCACAATTCCACTGATTTGGAGGAAGAAAAACTGTAAGGCGTATTTTTAAGTTATTATTTAGATGTGGTTGTTGATGGCTGGGTTAGCATTTGTTGCCCGGTGCTAGTTGCTGCTGATAAAGTGGTAGGATGCTGCCTTCTTGAAGCTCTGCAGTTATCAATCTTCTTGTCCCCAAGCCCAGCCTTTGTGGAGTGCGTGATTGAATCAGAAACCTGAGAAATTCTATTCTGAGTTATCATGACGATAGATCAGAAACCCCAAAGTATCATAGACATTATTCACTTTTATCAGCAAAATGTCTTTTTTTTTGAAACAAAGAAGTCTGCCGCAGCCAAAAATTATGAACTATTTACAAAAAAAAATAAATTCATTATTTTGCAAGGTGCAGTGAGACACCCAAGCATCTATACAGCATCAGGAAAACTCCAGCTCGAGAACTGTAACAGGAAGAGATAATGGTTGGGTTGACTATGTTTGTCATGTCTCCTTCAGAAAGCCACCTCTTGTTTTGGACTTTCAAGAATATGCAAAATAAGGGTTACAAACTGACTGCACAACTGGCCTCTGTTAGATGTGATAATGGGAACTGCAGATGCTGGAGAATCCAAGATAATAAAATGTGAGGCTGGATGAACACAGCAGGCCCAGCAGCATCTCAGGAGCACAAAAACTGACGTTTCGGGCCTAGACCCTTCCCGAAACATCAGCTTTTGTGCTCCTGAGATGCTGCTGGGCCTGCTGTGTTCATCCAGCCTCACATTTTATTATCTTTGCCTCTGTTAGATGCCTGACGACTAATATGTGGGCAAATTTCTGACAGGGTCATAGCCCTGCGATTAGCCATTTAAATACCCCTGTCATTGCAAGCACAAAAGGCAACACTGTCTCCCACGTGCACTCTTGCTCTCAATGCTGCTGGTCACTTCATGTTGTCAGGATTGAGTTTTATATTTTTCTTAGTGCACTAAAACTGGGGAAAACAACTGTGGAAGTAATTGCTGTACTTTGAATGCATGTTACTGGAACTTACTGAGTTGCATTTATACTGTTGCTTTGCAAAGAGTTGAAGGAGAGAAAAGGCACTATAACATATTATACATGTGATGCAGTCGAGAGCATTTGAAGGCTGGGGTGGGGGCTGGTTGTGGTCCTTGAAATAGGTGGACAGCTGAGATGTTCGGGAGTGGAACACTCCATCTTGGGAGCAGATGTGGCGGAAGCAGAGGTGTTGGGGGTAGGGGATCGCATTCTGGCGGGAAGGTGGGTGAGGGGAGGTGTAGTCCAGGTAGCTGTGGAGGTCTGTGAGCTTGAAATAGGTATCAGTTTCGACGTGACCTCCACTACCCTAGTAATACACCTAACTGACACCTATCATGGTTCCAGAAAGCAATTGAGACCTGAATGTCTAGGGAGAGGTTGAATTATTGCTGTTTGAGGCAGAATTCTTGGAGTCTAAACTCCTAGAAGTTGTTAACGATGGATCTTGTACAACGTATTGACCAAACTACAGCAATATGTTTTCAAGGTGACTCTCCAGCTAGAGCTCGTTCACTCCGTCCGTTTGTGTTCTTTATTTTTCCTCTTCTGTGTTCTTGACAATGTCCTGAACTTTCAACCTCGGCATGGACTTCTGACTCAAGGCCAGGCGCCAGCGTGGATTGGTTTGGAATTACTGTTATTGTGAACTTTTATTTCTTTATTTTTCTAATTTTTTCTCTCCCCTAAAAATTTGTTTTTAAGAATCTGTACCGAGGTACCTTTGTACCCAAGATGGTGCCACTAAGTGGTGATTCGTAAACTTTTCATTTTTGAGTACGTGACAACAATTCTAATATTTGACCTTCCATACTATATCCAATGGGGAACATCTTGTAAGACATTACATGAGAAGAAGACAGTCAAGAAAGTCACTGAAGGCTCAAACAAAGGTTATTGTTCACATATAGCCATTTACAACAGCAACTAAAGCCATAAACCCTTTTTAAAGTTTCCTTTATGAAGATTCCTCATAACTGCTAACAAGCTGTCAGGTATGTGTTAAACAATAAATCAATATTCGCCTCTTGTAAGATCGCATTTATTTCAGCATGGGTATGCTTGTGATGGATACTTGTTGTGAAGTATTTATGGATTGGAAGGCAGGAGGTTAGAATTTGTTGGTAAAAATAACAACAGTCCCTTTAAAGGATTAACACAGCATGGCAAGTAGCAGAGGAGCAGGGAGGCTGACGTTTCGGGCCTATACCCTACTTCAGCCCGAAACATCAGCTTTCCTGCTCTGATGCTGCTTGACCTGTGTTCATCCAGCTTCACACCATATTATCTCGGATTCTCCAGCATCGGCAATTCCTACTATCCCTCTAAAGGATCTGTGCTTTGTCTGTGCATAGAGATTTTTTAAATGTAGGTCTGTGTGTAACTAGAAGGTGCAATGACAAGTACTTGAAATGGAAACATTTGTAGCAATAGGGCCTTGCAAGCAAAACCTCAGGCTTGTTTTGATGTTTTGACGGCCAGTTCAAGTTTAGCCAATCAATTTAAACCAAGCCCTTCGAAACTAAAAACTATCAAATTTAAATCTGATTGCGTTGGCAAGCCTGAATCCAATAAATATTGAGAGAATTTGTTGCATCAGTGGTATTTAAGAAAGCGATTTTTTTGCAAGTCGGCTGAGAGAGGGAAACATCTGACAGCCAAAGGACAACAGAGGTAGTAGGAACTGCAGATGCTGGGAGAATCTGAGATAACAAGGTGTGGAGCTGGTTGATCACAGCAGGCCAAGCAGCATCAGAGGAGCAGGGAGGCTGATGTTTCGGGCCTAGACCCTTCTTCAGCCCGAAATGTCAGCTTTCCTGCTCAGCCTGCTGTGTTCATCCAACTCGATGCCATAAGACAACACTTTTCTTTGCTCTCAGAAAAAGCCCGTCTAATTTAAAGACACCAGGGTAGTTCAGCTAAAAGTCCTCACAGAAGCAATTACAAAAGGACACCTATGAAGGAAAATAGTCAGGAGAAAGGCTGGAGAAAGCAGGAGGTCCCAGAAGACAGTCTCTCCAACTTCACAGAGACTAAGTTTTAACTTATTGTGTTCTTATTAATTCAATTTATTAAGTGGGACTTGTGTTCCCAAAGAATTTAGTTCAGCTAAGGAATAGTTAGCGTAAAGGGGGGATATTGTTTGGTTTGTTAGTATCTCTCTTATTTAACCTTAAAAATGAACAAATTAAGTAAATTGTTATTTGTTATTTATAAAGTGGATCAGGGATCCTTTCCTTTCCTTTACCCATTAATTTAACAGATTACAAGGGGAAAGGCGAACTTCTCTCGGTATTTTGGGGTAACTATAATAGCAGATCGGGGCTTGTGTCGGTTTACATATCAACGGGGTTTGGCCAATCCCCATCTGTAACAGATTAGATTCTATCACAACAGGGGAGTCTGCAGTTTGAAGGCTTTTTTTTCTTGACAGTGATCACGACTGGAACTGAAAACAGAATCTTCCGTGAACTAGAAGAGAAGCTGATCTTTCAGGTTTTGGGGGAAATTGAAAACAATATCAGAATATCAATAACTACGCAGAGCAGAGGAAAATCACCTATACAGCGTATTCAAAAAGAATGGGTACCCTATGAACACAGTCCGCCGATTTCTCAGCAACAAACCCAAACAAACAGACAAAACGGGCTCAGAAGCCATAACCACTCTCCCCTACATCAAAGACATTTCCGAAATGACTGCCAGACTACTCGGACCCCTTGGCATCAGGGTAGCCCACAAACCCACCAACACACTAAAACAGCAGCTAATGAACTTAAAAGACCCTATACAGACAACAAATAAAACAAACGTCATCTACAAAATACCTTGCAAGAACTGTGACAAACACTACATTGGACAAACTGGCAGGAAGCTAGCCACCAGGATACATGAACATCAACTAGCCACAAAATGACATGACCCATTATCACTCGTATCCTTACATACAGATAAGGAAGGACACCACTTTGATTGGGACAACACATCCATCCTCGGACAAGCCAAACAGAGACATGCACGAGAATTCCTAGAAGCATGGCATTCCAACCGGAACTCCATCAACAAACACATTGACTTGGAGCCAATCTACCATCCCCTGAGAAAAAGAACAGGAAATGACATCACCAACCCAAGGAAACCTAACCAGATAAATAGAAAGCGGGACATAACACCAGCGCTTCGTCGGAGGCTCATGTTGTTACCTAGAAAGGTGACGAAACGTCTGAAAACTAACCTTCCAGCTCAGCAAGCAAACTCACATCCAGAACCTCAACCTGAGCTACAAATCTTCTCAAAACTTGCTAACAATATCAGAAACTTAGATTACTGAAGAAACTAGTTGAAACCAGATTAACAAAACAAAAAAAGACAGAGCCGTTTAAGCTCATGTGCCAACTTGGATGAAGAGAGGCTGGATCCAAAAGCTGGGAATAAGCAAGTATATAACTGTCACTGCTTTTTCATTACTTGAAACTAAAATTGCTGGATCCACATGATCAAAGGTCACTGTGTGGAGAGCTGAGGAGGCTCTACAAACGCATGACATTTTGGTGAATACCATTCCCTGGGAACTCTCATTGGTTCTGTGCTGCTGTCGGAGTCTAGGCCAACTCCTCAGGGATGAGGAACTGAGACCTACCAGAGAAAGTTCAGCACTTTGAAGCTGTTTGTGCCTATAATTAATTCCACGGACATGCTCATAAATCTGACAGAGATGTTTTTATTGTTTTTGCTATCTAATGTACAATTTATAGTTCACATTGACCCTAATTTTCCTGTTATATCAAAAATAAATTAAGTTGATTTTGGTTTGATTGTTAAAGTAAGTTAGAAAAAAAGTGAATCTTATTTCATTGATTTTTCCAATGTGGTAACTCAGTAAATTTGACGATTTTGGATAATGCAGTGGGTATAGCAATAGTTTAACTAAAGTGCTCTTCAATATGTTCAGGCTGCAGTTGACCAATGCATCACCTCCTGGCAAAGGACCTTTGTCACTTCCATTAACATGGTGAAGGTCCTTATTCAGTGGTGGACCTGCATGTTCTTTCTGTTAGATAACAAAGTTATGCAACAGGCAGAAAACCACCATCATACAGGGCACATTATGTGAGGGTGTGCTGATGGAAGCTGTTAGATACGTGAAGGCAGTGTAATTAATGATTCACTAGATGGGAAACTGATGGACCTTACTCTCATGCAGTTTGTCCCTTGAGCATGGTTGACTCAGAAGTCTTTAGCTAAAGTGTACACAGGCTAGCTTGCTTCTCTCCACAGCCAGCAAGCCTCAAACCTGCAGTGCAGGGATAAAGAGGAATTCCACAGAAACCAACAGGAAAATAGGCTCTGACATGCTGCGAGTAACAAAACACTTTTTGCACATTGATGCGTTCAAATTCTTGACACTTTTGGAAGGGCAGTGATGTTGTGTGAGGAAATCCTCAGGGTAACATTCTGGCTTTGGGAGCTTCTTATAATTGTGTAAACCCCAATGTCCAAACCATTACTTCCAGATGTCCACGAGGAACATAATACAATTGTTTACTCAAGGAAACATGGCACCAGTTACCCACTTAGTACAAGCATGGACTGCAAACCCCTGACAATCCCCTAGAATGGGAAGATAGCTAAGACACCAAGTAGGCTATTCCTGTTCTTTTTCTCAGAGGACGGTAGATTGGCTCCAAATCAATGTGTTTGTTGATGGAGTTCCGGCTGGAATGCCATGCCTCTAGGAATTCTCCTGCGTGTCTCTGTTTGGCTTGTCCTAGGATGGATGTGTTGTCCCAATCAAAGTGGTGTCCTTCCTCATCTGTATGTAAGGATACGAGTGATAGTGGGTCATGTCGTTTTGTGGCTAATTGATGTTCAGGAAATGACATCACCAATGCAGGAAATGACATCACCAACCCAAGGAACCCTAAACAGATAAATAGAAAGCGGGACATAACACCAGCGCTTCACCGGAGGCTCACTGATGATGTTACCTAGTATGGTGATGAAACGTCTGAAAACTAACCTTCTAGCTCAGCGAGCAAACTCATCCAGAAACTCAACCTGAGCTACAAATCTTATCAAAACTTGCTATGTTCCAGTGGTTTTTTTTCCCCCCCTGATTTTGAGCATCTGCAGTTCTATGTCTTTTTTTAAAATCAGGTTTGTAATGGGTATGTGTCAAACCTTACTGATTAAATTATGCCGCAGTTCTGGCCACTAACCCGTACCTCAGAGCTAATTTCTCACTGCTTATAAAATTCAGTTGAAATATTGTACCTTTGAAAGACTTTTGTTTCTTTTTAACAGATTAATTTGAGTCACATTTGCTTTGTGGCTGAAGTTGGGATCATGTCCTTTTCCGATATCTGAAAGATAAAAATCAAACTTTAGGCCACTCCCACAAAAAGCAGTTTCAATGTGCACCAATTTATTTATATCAGCATTGCTTATGCCAACCTGAGAATTATCCATTACTAAACTAAATCAGGGAAGCTAATTAGCAGTGCAATCACCCAAAGAAACCACCAATTAGATACTTTTCTAATGGTACCTAGATCTGCACATTTAACAGGAAAGCAAATTTGTTCCACTTCACTGGCATGACCATGAACCCATTGTCGATTGTTGGGAAGAACCCATCTGGTTCACTAATGCCCTTTAGGGAAGGAATCTGCCATCCTTACCAGGTCTGGTCTAAATGAGACTCCAGACCCACAGCAACGTGGTTGACTCTAAACTGCCCTTTGGGGATGGGCAATAAATGCTGCCCAGTCAGCAACATCCACATCCCGTTGATGAATATAGAAAATGTTGGTAAATTCTGATCATGAACAGGTAGCAGGTATGTGGTATAAACTGATGGGCTGACAGTTGAGCAAACTCCTTTGTTTCAAACATAACAGGGCTAAAAAATACAGCTGAATGCTGGCATGCATACAAACGAACAGGGGAGGTCAAAGCATGGAATTGGCTTCTATTTCATAAAGAAAATAGTACACAACTCTCATCACTCTAGAGCAGCATATTTATTGCAACAGGAGTCATGGATTCCCAAGGCTGTTGTAATTAACAGATATTAATGAAAAGACATACTATGATTACAGAAAGATTGTATCAGTCATTTCCTAACTAATTTTCTAATATCGTTTGTGATTTTAATCGTTTAAGTAATATTGCTAAATTGAACTAAATTAGGAATAGGCTATTTTACAATTTGGCCATTCTAATTGTGGCCTCCATTTTCTTGTTTAACCCCATAGTCTTCGAATCCATTGTCAGTCAATAATGGATCTACACAGCCTTGAAAATATTCAATGACCTCGCCTCCACTGCTCTCTGGGAAAGACAATGCCACAGACTAACCGCCCTCAGAGAGAAAAGAATTATCTGCACCTCTATTCCCTTTATTCCCATCACTTTCTCCAATCACCTTCACAAATTCAACAAGGCTTTCCCTTCCACGAGGCCATGTTGACTCTTCCCGACTACTTGAGAATCTTAAGTCAATCTGCTAAAATCTTGTTAGTAGTTTCAAGTGTATTCTGCACAACACATTGGGCTAACTAACTGCGGTTTCCTTCTCGCTGTCTCCCTCATTTCTTGAATAGAGGAGTGACATTCATTATTTTCCAATCTAACAAGACTTTTCCAGAAAGGAAATTTTGGAAAATGCAAACCACTGCATTCAGTATCTGAGTAGCCAGTTCTATGAAGACCCAAGGATCATGTTCATCAGGAAAGGACAATTTGTTCACCTTTATTTCAAATAATTTTCTTAGTACTGTTTTCTTGGTAATTGTAATTGGTTTAAGTTCATTTCATTTCATTTCATTTTAGCTGCACTTACATCTGACACGTTCATTTTGACTTTCACCATGACAGACGAAAGATTTTCAGTATCTACCAGAAGCTGCATTCCCTGCCACCACTTGTCATTCTATAGGTGCAAAATACTACTAGAAAATGGCTGACACAATGTTCAGGATGGGCAGGGTCCATCTGATGTGTGAAAAGGATACTATCCACACTTGACAGATAGGGCACTGAAGGAACACCTAAACAAATGAGCCATTTGCAAATGCCAACTACATTAATTTGCAATAATTGCAATTTATTTACTATGTTTGCACTGTATAGGTGTTTGCAGGTCAGATATGGTCAAAGGAAATTTTCACCACGCCACTGACGCTTGCAAATTGAACAGTGACATCTTAATGTTGTTGAGGTTAACCAGCAATCATGTAACAAAAAAAGGTAAATGTTGACCAAAGGCAATTCATTATTTGTGTAAATTCCAAGATTGCTGTGAGACACACACATGATCGCTTCATCATCTATCACGAATGCAGTGAGGGTGAAAAGATCAATGTGGGTCTGGAGGATGTATGATTTCGGAGTACAGCAAGTACTCCTTTTGGCTGTCATGTGCTTGTTACTCAACTGGTGCAGTATCTTCATCAAGTTGCAGCAAATGCTGAGACTGATACATACTGAACAATTGAGACATACTCCTTGTTACCCCATCCAGCACATCTCACTGTGTGAGGAAGTGTGGTCAGTTCTCATCTACATGCTAAGCCACTAATAAATCTCTGAAATCTAAGGGCCTTCTTCTGTGTTCCTGATACAGGTCATTTCCACTGTGACTCCTGCATCTTGCCACAAAAGGCACTGAACGCTGGAAAAACTTGCATATAATTTCTATTATCACTGCTTCTACTAGCAGCAATTCAGTGACAGAAACCCTACTTATAAAATGTCTTAGAAACTTTAGACAGGTTATATAAAATTGAAATGATCAATAAACCTGGAAGCTTAAACAAAACTCAAAATGCAAGCTATCAACCTAGCTCTAACCAAATGTAAGGTACACTCCCTGAACTGCAAATATAATCAACAAAGCAACGTGATTGTGTGATTACCAGAGGTAAGGTCAAGTTATGCTATAGAATCTACAAAGTGCCAAATGATAAATGATAAAAAAAGGCTTGAAATCTTATTCAAAATGACAGTAAAGGTGGTAAAGAAGGCAGTTGGCATTGCCTTCATCAGTCAGAGTGTTGAGTGCATCTGTATAAGACATTGACAAGGCCACAGCTGGAGTACAACTTACAATTCTGGCTGCCCTGCTGTACGAAAGGATGTTATTAAACGGGAAAAGGGTGCAGAAAAGATTTACAAGGATGTTACCAAGACTGGAGGGTTTGAGTTATAAAGGAGAGGCTGGATAGGCTGGAACTTATATCCCTGGAGGGTAGGAGGTTGAAGAGTGACCTTACAGAGGTTTATAAAATCATGAAGGGCATTGATAAGATGAATCGCCAAGGTCTTTTCCCCAGGGTAGGGGAGTGCAAAACTGGAGGGCATCGGTTTAAGGTGAAAGATTTAAAAGGGACCTGAGGGGCAACTTTTTCATACAGGCTGCATGTATGGAACAAGTTGCCAGAGGAAGTGGCAGGGGTGAATACAATTACAACATTTAAGAGACTTTTGGACAGGTACATAGATAGGAATGGTTTAGAGAGATATGGGTCAAACTTAAGGCAAATGGCAATCGTTCAGTTTAGGAAAGCTGGTTGGCACGGACATGTTGGGCCGAAGGGTCTGTTTCTGTGTTGTATGACTGTGTGACTCTCACTTTTGAAAAAGTCAACTAATACCTTTGCTGGGGAAGGGGATAGGTGATCTTGGAACTCCTTCAGGACGAGGAGCAACTGGTTGCACTGGACGCGTTTGTTTTGCAGCCAACTTCTTAAGACTTATGCTTCGCTTTTCAAACATCTCCTCCATCTCCTCTTGCTTCTGAAAGGTTTTTAGAACACGATCCTGCAAAATGAAGTGAAGTGGTGTTCACAAAAGGTAGCGACACTGTTTAAGTTAACCTTGTTGCAGCCAATCAAGTGGATAGGTGAAAGTAGAGAAGCCAGTTCACCCCTGTCTTTGCTTAAACACTACCACTGCTACTGTTTGGATTAATCTAAGAGCAGGAATCCTCAAGATGGGGGAGTCGGGGGGGGGGGGGGGGGGGGGAGGGTGGAGAACAGATGTAGACAATGGTAGGTGCAAGCAGGCAGTGGTTGAGTAGAAGGATTTACTGACTGTTTTCAGATGGTTTTCAAAAGGATTCTAGTGAAATCACTTGGAACTCAGCAGAGATCCAAATGCATCAGGGCCCCTCTTATTTGTTAAAGTGCCTCGTACCAAGTGGAGCTTTTAACTACTCAAAGACAAATGATGGGGCTATTGGGCAATGTAACAGTGAGTAGGGACTATTGTACAGTGAGTTCCAACTCCTGTGGTCTACAGTGAGCTGCTATACCAGGGAAAGGAAACATACGTTCATAAAGGGAATATCAGTTGGCTCTACTTCAATGAAACAAAATGTTACATAAAGAAATGCAGGAGATTTTACGATTTTAAGACTGGCCCTTACTCAGGTGGTCAAAGGGAATGAAATGGAGTTGAGCGCAAAAAGGGAGCCTGGACATTCTCCACCACTTCAATCCATCTCAAGATACCAGGGCAGCTACCAAAGTTTAAAATATAAACACAAGAAATTGGAGCAGAAGTGCACAACTTAAACTTGTTGTGACATTCATCAAAGCCATGATTGATATGACTTTGGTCTAAAAGGGAGCTGATGTTTATTGGATGCAAGTAGAAAGGTAGATCAAAGGACTGTTTGAATATGTGAATAAATCAACTTCACAGCTCTCTATAGAACAGAATTTCAAGGGTAATGATCCTGGGGGAATAAATTCCTCTTCATCCCCACTTTAAATGGGAGAATTCTACTTTTATTATATGGATTGAGCCAGGACATCATCCACATGGAGAATCATCCCCTCATCATTTATTCTATCAAGACTTCTGTGAATCTTAAAAATATTTCAATAAGATCACCTCTCATTCCAATAAATTCCAATAAGCACAGCCCCACACTGCCCAACCTTGCCTTACAAGACAGGTCTTTCATCCCATAAATCAGCATGGTGAACATACTGCAAACTGATTCTAATGAGGTATAACTCTCCAAAGTGAAGAAGAAAGAACTATGGCCCCAGAGGAGTGCACTAATGCCCTTCCGAAAAGCATACGCAGTTTTGTGCACAGCTTGTGGTGGTTGATTTATTTCGCCTTACAAATTTTATTGGGAGGTCAGTACTGAAAAGTTGTGACGCAGGTAAGCTCAGTCTAAATGCAAACAAGTTCATCCCGAGGAATCTGAGTCGCAGGATCATTAATACCAATACTTATCCTCCATTATTTTCAAATAATTACCATGAGTTCGCCTCCGAGTATCGTTTTATATTCATTAGTGATGTTACTAAGATCGTCCAGTTTCTGGCCTGATGCAGTGTCCAGGTATTTCTCAATTTCCTGCAGGGCTGCCTCTGCCCCATCCTGAGACTGACATTTGTCAACAGATTGAGAGGCTAGTAAATAAATCCCAGAATCACACCACTGCATAGCCTATGGGAAAGAGGAGAGTGTGTCATCAGTACAGGCACAATAAGACTTCAAAATTAACTGGTTTGGCAGCAATATATCTCAGTCACTAGCACCACAACACTGTCCATAACCCAGATTAATGAGGAGGGTTAAACCATGTGCCAATCCCTGCCAAAAATATGGTTGACATGAAGGAGTGATCGAGCAGCATTTTGGTGAGCCCAAGTAATCTGGGAAAGGCCAAGAGAAAGAGAAGGGAAAGCAGGTAGAGGGGTTTCTTTCATTCATGTGCCCAGGAACAATTACATCATAGGAAACATTTTAAACAAAGGCCATACACAATCAATTTTACAAGACCATGGCATGTATTTAACCAAAAGGCACATGGGAAACACAACATCATAAAAGCCTTGCTACCTCAGGAAACCCTTCCAATAATTTTAGTTTAGCAAATGCTGAAACAATTTGAAATTCCTGGCTGATGAAAACCAAGGGTTCAAAATATTGTGAAGAACATTTTACTCACGAGTATATGCAACTGATTTTTTTTTAAAAAAACTTTAGTAATCGCCCGTTAGAGATAGTCTCCAGATCTGTCTACATTCAATATGGGTGTTCTCTTCAAACAAGCTCAATCCCTGTAAAACTAACTGCGAAATGATTACTGGAACAGATTTTTCTGCACCAGTTCATCTAAACACAACTGTTGTTAACCAAGTACATCCTTGCACGTGTTGACTTCGGAAATTTTTCTTGGCAAGTTACTGGAAGTGTAAACTGTTAACATCACCATAGGGTATCAAACACATCCGGGACCTGAGGAAACAAGGCAAGCATCTGTGTATCTTAACCAAGCACATGAAAAGATTGAAGGGCTTAAGAGGAAGTATAAATCAAAATTCAAATTGTGAATTGGCTACAGAGGAGAAATAAAGAGCAAGGAAAGACTGGATTGAGACAGATAAAATTACAGAATTAAAAAGGAAAATGTTCATTCAAAATTATATTGTAAAACCAATTTTCAGGGTCAGGAAGGTTCATTTGCAGTAATTAAATGTTGTGTCACGTTGGGGTATTTGATGGGGTATTTAAATTGGAATGAGCAATGTTTAACTTCCCGTGTCAGTTTTTAGTTGACACTTATCATGCAAATACAACAATGTCCTTGATTTTTAAAGTTCACCCATGGAATGTGGATGTCACTGGCTCACCAGCGTTTATTGCCTGACACTAGTTGCTGAGAAGGTGGTGGTCTTGAACCACTGTAGTTCATATACTCTAGGTAGACCCACAATGCTGTTAGGGAGGAGTTTCCAAGATTCTGACTAGGCAACAGTGAAGGAACGGTGATATAACTCCAAGTCAGGATGGTGTAGGGCTTGTAGTACATCTTATAGATAGTACACTCTGCTGTTACTGAGCATCAGTGGAGGAGGGAATGAACATTTGAGGATCTAGTGCTAATCAAGCGGGCTACTTTGTCCTGGATGGTGTCAAGCTTCTTGAGTGTTGTTGGGGCTGCACCCATCCAGGCAAGTGGGGAGTATTTCAACACAGTCCTGACTTGTGCCTCGTAGATGGTGGACAGACTTCAGGGAATCAGGCAGGGAGTTACTTGCTGTAGTTTTCATCACCTCCTACCTACTCTTGTAGCCAGTGTGTTTAAAGAGAGTCCCATTGAGCTTCTAGCCAATGGTAACCCCCAGGTTGCTGATAATCGGGGATTCAATGATGGTAAATTCATTGAGTGGAAGGGCAGTGCTTAGATTGCCTCAGATTGAAGATAAATCATTGCCTGGCATTTGTGTGGCATGAATGCTATTTGCCACTATGCAGTCAAAGCCTTGTCCAGGGCCTGTTGCATCTGAACACTGATTGCTTCAACATCTGAGATTAAGAATAGTGCTGAACATTAAACTAGCATAGGAAAACATCCCCACTTCTGACCTTATGATGCAGGGAAGGTTATTGATGAAGCGGCTTAAGATGATTCAAATGAGGGCATTGCCTTGAGGAACTCCTGTGCAAGTGTCCTGGAGCTGAGATGACTGACCTCCAGCAAGATGACTGACCTTATTATGTGCCAAATAGCAGAGAGATCACCACTTGATTCCCATTGATTCCAGTTTTGCTCGGGCTCTTTGATGCCACACTTAGTCAAACACAGCATTGACTTCAAGGACACTTACTCTCCCCTCACCTCTGGAATTCAGTTCTGTTGTCCACATTTGAATCAAGGCTGTAATGAGCTCAGGAGCAGGCTGTTGTAATAGAACGCAAACAGCAGCAGGTTGTTGCTGAGCAGGAGTACTGTTGAAAACAACTTTCATTACTTTACGGATGATCAATGGACGACTGATGAAACAGTAATTGGCTGGGTTGGATTTGTCCTGCTTTTTGAGTACAGGACATACCTGGCAATCTTCCACATTGGAACAGCTTGGCTGCGAGTGCAGCATGTTCTAGAGCACTAGTCTTCAATATTATTGCCAAATTGTTGGCAGGGCCCATAAGCCTTTGCAGTATCCAGTAGCCTCTGACCTGTTTCTTGATATGCGCTCCATGTGACTGAATGGCCCAAAGACTGAAATCTGTCATTCTGGGAATCACTGGAGGAGGCAGAGACAGGTCATCCACCCAGCACTTCTAGCTGAAGATTGCTGCGAATGCTTCACCTTTGTCTTTTGCACTGATGTGCTGGGCTCTTCCATCATTGAGGATGGGGATATTTGTGGAGCCTCCTCCTCCTGTGAGTTGTTTAATTTTCTACCACCAGTTACGACTGGTGATGGCAGGACTGCAGAGCTTAGATTTGATCTGTTGGTTGTCAGATCATTTAGCTGTTTGGCAAACAAGTACGACAGCCAAAACAAGTATTACAGCTTCACCAGATAGACAATGCATGTTTAGGTAGGCCTGGTACTGTTCCTGGCGTGCCCTCCTGCACTCTCCTTTGAGCCAGTGCTTACCCCATAGCTCATGATAATGGTCGGGAGGTTGTAGATTGTATCAGCGTTAACTCTGCTGCTGTTAATGGCTCAATCTACACAATATCTGTCCCATTTAGCACAGTGCTAGTGTCACACAACTCACTTAATGGAGAGTATTCTCAATGTGAAGGTGGGACTTGATCTCCATGAGGACTGTACAGTGGTCACTCTTATCAATACCATCATGGTCAGATACATCTGCAAAAGGCAGATTGATGAGGATGAGGTCAAGTATGTTTTCTCTCACATTACCTGTGAGAGTCGGTGTGGACTTGTTGGGCTGAAGGGCCTGATTCCCTAACAGTGTGGAGTCTAAGTCAAGTCATCTACTACTTGCTGTTAGATCCAGTCTAACAGCAAGTCCTTTAGGACCCAACCACCTCATACCGTAGTGTGGGTGCTGAACTACTTGTGGTGATGGATATTGAAGGACCCCACCTGGAATACATTCTGTGCGCTTGCCACACTCAATGATTCCTCCAAGTGTTGCTCAACATGGAGGAGGGCTCATTCAGCAGCTGAGGGAGGATGGTATGTGGTGACCAGTAAGAGGTTTCCTTGTCTCCGTTTAATCTGATGAGACTTTAATGGGATCCCAGAGTCAATGTTGAGGACTCACAGAGCAACTCTTTCCTGGCTGTAATCCACCATTCCAACACCTCTGACAGGTCGGTCCTGTTGGTAGGACAGGACCTACCCAGGGATGGCAATGGTAGTGTATGGCACATTAAAAGGCATGATTCCACGTGTACAACTATGTCAGGCCATTACTTGAGGAGTCCGAGGCAGCTCTCCTAGTTTTAGCTCTAGCCCCAAAATGTTAGTCAGGAGGACACTGCATGAGCAATAGGGCTGTTTCTGACCTCGGTATTGGAAACAACAGTGACAATGCCAAATGGTCCACCTGGTTTTGTTTCTCTGTTCAGGCATCATGGCATTCTATATAATTAAGTAGCTTGCTCAGCCATTTCAGAGGGCAGTTCAGAGTCAAATACATTGCTGTGGGTCTGGAGTCACACACAGGACAGACCAGGTGAGAACAGCAGATCTCCTTCCTTAAAGGACACTGATGAACGAGATGGGATTTCTCCAACAATTGGCAATGCTTTCATGGTCATCATTAGTTTCTTAATTCCAGATATTTCCTGAATTCATTATCTGTTGTGGTGACATTCAAACTTGGGTCCCCAGAACATTAGGAGAGTTGCTGGACTGATAGTCTAGTGATCATACAACTTGGCCATTGCCATTTAATGCATTTCAATGATGGGGCAGACAGAGAAAGCTAAAGTTAACAAAGATTTGGTGGAGAGACATAACTTAAACAGTAACTCTTAGATACTGGAGTTCAATCACACAGCCATTCCTCTCTACAAACTGCAGTATTAAAATAAGTCAGTAGTCCAATTTACTTTGACAGAAAAGTCTGAGCTAATTGCTTTAATCAGCTGATCTGAGATTTGCAGTCTTTCATGACAAATGGCTGATGTGGAGAAAAGCAGCACACCCCATAATACAGACATGCTTCCAACAAACAGGTTGTTTCGGTAGCAGCTTATCTGATGATAATGATGCCAATGATATGAGCTGTGGCATCAGAATTGCATTTTGAAAACAACGCGCATTAAAAATTAAACCACACTGACTGAAGTTACCACTGAAGATTTTCCTTCTCAAACTGTCCCCTCACATGAGGCATGATGACCCCTAGGTGAAACCACCACCCCTCCCTCTAATGGCAGACTGGCTAATATGATTACAAAGCTAACATGTTTACATACATGTCATTTATTATGCTTGAGTTATACATATATTAACTGTTATGAACTGAAGGGTCTAGGCCCGAAACGTCAGCTTTTGTGCTCCTGAGATGCTGCTTGGCCTGCTGTGTTCATCCAGCCTCACATTTTATTATCTTGGAATCTCCAGCATCTGCAGTTCCCATTATCTCTCTCCTTTACTTTGTGTCTTCCAGCTTGTCAGTCTGTACTGTACAGAAGCTCAATGCTCAACCCAGCTTACTCCTTTGCTTTCCAAACAAGTCTAGGCTCAAAGGCCTGTCAAAAGGCTCAGTCCCTTGAGTAAGGAAATTTCTCCTCCTCTCAGTCCTAACTGACAAACCCATATTGAGAAATTATGGCCCCCCGTTCTAGATTTCCTGGCCAGGAAAAAAAAATCACCCTCCCAGCAACTACTCCATCATGCCCTCTTAAACTCTTCTCATTAATTCAAAATTTTTCTACATTTTGCAAACAGACTAGAGGGCCATTGTCAGCTTCTAGCAGAAGTTCCAACACTATGATCAGGAAGCATTAAAGTGATGCACATCATCAGGAATGGACAATTCAACAGTTCAATGGCTTCAAAAAGTTAAAAAAAAACCTGAAACAGGGAGTGTGCTATCCAACGGTTTAACTGCTCTGTGTTTAATTATATGTCTGTTTGTAATTGATGCTCACTGTGTTTAGTTAATTTGCCTGGGAGTAGATTCAGGAAAAACAGAACAAAGTTTCAGGAAGACCTGGCAGTCTGAGTGAAAGTATGGAGTAGATATTTTAAAGCCCTCTGAATAAAATTTGTTACACTCACAGACTGAAATCTAACTAAAAATTAGCAAGAAGTCAATTTGTGGAAGTTTCAGGGAGAGATTCTCTCTATAAATTTTAGAGAGTTATTTTGGTAATTCTCCAATATTCACCTGACTTTATATGCAACATGCCTCAAGGGAGTGGCACTGATTCACGTTGGTCAATGACAGAACTGTTCATGACTTCATATTGAAAACCCGGCTACGCACCAGCTCCATTGCTGTCAGTCACGAATAGGCGTAGTGGGAGACAGACACTTCTGAGGGCACAAATGTGGCTTCCGTGAGGCTTCATTTACAAATGGAAGCTCACATTTGTAAGTGTATTGCCACTTTACATCACTTGTCTGATCAACTTTTAGAGGAACTGCAGCTACAGGAAATCAAACTATGCAGGCTTATCACTAATGAACAGCCTTGTTGCACTGAAAAGACACATAACTCCAACAAGCCAAATGACCCCTGGATGGCTATCAGATGATTCCCTTGACTTTCTGTGCCAACACCCTGATGACTAATTCCCTTAGGCTTTCAGACACGGCTACTTAGTTAAAGCACATTCATCTTCACCCCATTGACTGATCACTGCTGGGAATGATGCTGTGTCTCTGCATTAAGAGGTAAAGTAGACAGAAGCCTGAAAAGTTCTGAATGATTAAAAAAAAGGTGCAAAAAGGCAGGGCCAACATGAGGTGAAGATGTCAGGGGCATTCAAGTAGGTGTAGTACAGGCAATTGCTTGGAGAGCAAGCAAAGAGCATTGAGTTTTATCCTGCTCTGAACCATAAGATGGGTGATTGGTAGAGACGTGCTTTGACAACATGGAGAAGCCAGTGGATGTCTCATGCCAGCTCCCACAATCAGGCCACGCAGATGGTGACTACCCAAGGAGTGTGTCGTGAGGTTTTGGGGACTGCTGACCAACGGAGACCTGCAGGAGCAGACAGCGATCTGTAGGTGACAACAGGTAATCACTCTGACTTTCAAGTCAGAAACCATCACCTTTTATTTCTCTCCATTGCATGCGAGAACAGCAAACGGCTTATAAAAGAGACAAGATAATGAGCTGCTAAATACATGCAAATAGCCTCTTACCACTTACTGGTGAGACTCTCGCATCATTGTTCCAACATGAGGTCCAAAATCAACAATCTCATTTTTCCAATCTGGTCATATTTTCCCAATTTACTTGCTATTGCCCATGTCATTCAGGGACTGGGAAAATAGCACACCCCTTGGTTTGAGTGCATACAGGGCTGTTCATTAACACTGCTATACCAGCAGCGATTACATTCCATGAAGGAGTAAGAAAAACAAAAATCTATTTGGATTAGAACAATAAAATCTCCATCTCTGTTCAGATTATCTCTTCAAAGTGTGCACCCTGTCATAAGATGTGCAGTTTGATATGGTCCTTTCATTTCTCAACAGTATGACAAGCATCAACTTTTCAGAAAGGATAGTTACCATTAGCAAACCCAGCTGATGAGGTTCAATGTCTGAACCAGCATCTTGCAGATAGTGCACTTAATGCAGATGCTTGCATTCTATACAATTTCTAACCTGTATAGTTCAGTATTACTTCTACCTGATCCAGCCTCTTGTGCAACTCCATTGACTGGTTCAGCAGCTCCTTTTTGGTTTTTAGGCCATTTGCTAGGTTGCCACAGACAGCTCGCAGCTCGATGCATTTGGGAAGAATTGAATCCACAGCATAGTGATTGTCCTCTATGAGGTGATCCCCTTGGACTGCCAAAGCTTCAGCTTTCTCTAATACTTCCTGTTACAACACAAACATGAGGCTTCTTTCAAAATACTGTAACATTGGTATGTTTCTTTCTAGCTGCATTTACAACTCAGAAAGCAAATGAGCTTTGATTAATGATAGCCAGAAAAAAAAGTTAACATGATACAATTAGAACATGTTTATTGAGATATTTTTAAAATACTATACTTGAGAAAAATGCAATCTTATTCATAAAATCATACAGTCCCTACAGGCCTTACGGCCCAAGTCCACAGTGGCCCTCCAAAGAGCATCCCACGAACACCCACCCTTCTACTCCTGTAACCCACCTAAATTGACACATCCCTGCACACTATGGGCAATTTAGCATGGCTAATCCACCTAACCTGCATGTCTTTGGGCTGTGGGAGGAAAGCGGAGCACCCAGAGGAAACCCACACAGACATGGGGAGAATGTGCAAACTCCACACAGACAGTCGCCCAACAGTGGAATTGAGCCTGGGTCCCCATGAGGTAGCAATGTTGACCACTGAGCCATCATGCCACCCCTTATTGTTGAGTGCTCTGGAATGTTTATCTCCTTGGTAATGCTCAAATACTTTAATTCTTTGTAAATGGTGGCATATCAGGCAGTAAGTTACGCATTATAGAATTTTCCGCCTCTGACCTCTTCCTGTAGCCACAGTATTGTTATGGTTGGTCCAGTTCTGTTTCTTGTCAATGGAAATATCCAGGATGTTGACAGGACAGAGAGCAGCATCAATGTTAATGCATACCACCGTGAGATAGTTAGATTTTCTCATGTTGAAGGTGACCTCATCTGGAGCTTGTCTATTAACTGCCTGGTTCCCATCCATTCTGCTTCCAGCTCCTGATTAGAATTTAAATAAAACTCTATCCTGGCCTTGTTACGTTCAACTTCACCAAAACGTGAAATAAATGATGTAAAATTGATGTAAGTACTTGCTGGGAGACTGAGATGCGCTCTTGAATGAGATTGTGTATCTGGTTAGGAACAGGAGGCGGCCTTCAGCTCACCATCATATTCTGTAATTCAATGAGATTATGGCTGATCTGTGTCTTAACTCCATATAGCTGCCTTTGGCCCATTTCCATCAATACCTTTGCCTGATGAAAATGGTGCCTCTCTAGCTTTGGAATCCCCAAACAGTGGAAGTTTATCTTCATCAACCATGTCTTTTCTGGTTAATATTTTGAAGACATCAGTCAGATCACCCCTTAACCTTTTAATTTTGAGAAAAATCTGGCCTAATTTGTATAATCTCTCCTCATTACATAACCCTTGAAGTCTTGTAAACTTACATTGTACTCCCTCCAAAGCCAAATATCCTTCCAAAAGGTGTGATGCCCAGACCTCCTCACAGTACAAGTGGAGCCTAACCATAATTTTGCAGAACTGCAGTATAATTTCTGCATCCTTATTTCCCAGTCCTCCAGATAATAGAGGCCAGCATTCCATTAATTTGCTTGATTAATTTCTGCATCCATTCATGGCATTCTAAAGATCCATGCGCCTAAATCCCCATGGCTCTTTGAACATCCATTGCATTTAACAGTACACCATCTCGAAAGTCCAGCGATCCTTTTTTGGTCCAAAATAGATAACCTCACACTAAATCATGTGAATAATTGCGGCGCTAACACAGATCCTTTTGGGACACCACTGGTCACATCCTGCCCGTTTAAGAATCTGCACATTATCTCCACTTTCTGTCACCTGCCACTCAACAATTTCCCAGCCATGTCAGTAATTTGCCTCCAATTCCCAGGGGTTCTACTTCAGTGAACAACCTCTTCTGCAGGTCTTGATTAAAAGGGGTTCTGGAAATCGATATAAACATCAGCCATGGGCATTTCCCTATCCATTATCTCTGTCACCTCTTCAAAAAATTCAATGAGTTTTGTCAGGTATAACCTACCTGCCAGGAATCCATATTGTTATCCCTGATTGACTGAAAATTTTGAGGAGTTCAGTTACCCCCAACCTTGGTTGTAGACTCCAACAATATCCCCACACAGGTATTAGGATCAATGGTCTGTAATTCCCCGGCTTTCTTTTTCCACTCTTCATTAAAGTGGAACGACATGAGGCATTTTCCAAACCTGTGTCTAGGGCACTCTGAAGGATTAGTTAGGTTGTCTACAATCCACTCCCTGGCTTCCTTTAATGCTTTTGGATGGAAACCATCAGATCTTAGGAATTTCTCACTCTTTAATTCCATTAAATTCCCTCATTACTAATGTTTCACAGAGCTTAAATTCATTCATTCCCTGCCCCCAGCCCACTATTAATTTCCATGAAACCTCTGCTATCCTCCTTCACTACTGTAATTACTGACGTTAAGTAATTAGTCAGTGCTTGTGCCATCCCCCCCTACCCAAACCGTGGAAGTTATTGGCAGTATCCCCATTTTCAGTCTTTAATGGGCCAACATTACTCCTCACCACTGCTTTCCCTTTATGTACTCTAAAATTTCTTCTTGCTGATTTTGATCTCCCTATTGAGGTTCTTTTCATAATTCTTTTAGTAGCACTTACAAGCTGCTTTGTGACCCTTCGCTAATCTTTGCACCTTTTCCATTCAGAAGGATCTGTGCTGATTTGTGCATCTTCAGTAAACCTTTTTGTTTAGTTTTATGCTGTCCCTTAACTCAATTGTCCACGGCTGTTTTTCCTATGTGGTGGAACTTTTTCTTCTCAGGATTATTAAAACTAGTTTCGTATCGTGTTAAATGTTTCTTTAAAACGTCCTTCAGTTGTTTTACCCATGGGGAAAATCTCCCAGTTTACTGTGGACAGTCTCTGTCTAGTCTCATTAAATTCAGCCTTACCTAAATCTAAAATCTAGCAGCTGATTTATTCATTTATTCAAAGCTACATTCAATGTGATCACGTTAAGATAACTACTTGACAACTGCTCAGGCATAATTAGGTTACTAATTAAATCCACGTCATGACTTATTACTAAATCCAATATTGCTGTCCCCTTATTGCATCCAGAAAATATTGCTGTTGGAAACTATTCCAAGCACACTCCAAAAATTCTCTTTCTGACAGATGCTTGTCTACCTCTGCCAATCTGTGTTATAGCTAAAATTCCACATTTCTACTACTCTGGCTTTGCCTATTTTCTGTACTTGCACAATCTAACAGATCAGATTCTTTACCAGCAGGTGTTATACACACCAACTGCAGTTTTAGATCCTTTACTGTTCTCAGTTCCATCCACATGCAGCTCATTTCATTTATTTAAATTTATTCATTAATGCATTTGTACAGAGAACCTTTAATCAGGCCATCAACTTTAAACTGTTCCTCAAATGCTGTGTTCTATTTACGTCTGTATTGTTTCTTCCTAGTTTAATCGGTGCACTGTTTATAATTTTGCCATTACGTGTTGATCCTGTAGTAGGATTGTGACTGCTTCTTCACTCTTTGCCCTGTTACTTGACTTTGAAACCATATTGACTTCTCGCAAGCACCTGCCTCCTATATTTGCATCTTTATGCCTTTTTCATTCCCTTATCAAACAATGAACTGATTGCAGTACATGGCTAAACAGGCTTAGAGGTAACCCATTTCCAAATCCTTTGTGTGGAAGATTGACTAAAAGGCCCAGAAACACACCAACTTCTAAACAGTTCCACAGAATTCAAAAGATACAGTAATTACCTGAGACTTTTCTTCAAAGTTACAGAGGTCTTTGACAATGTGGCCTACATGGGAGGAGCTATTTCCAATATCCGTGAAGGTGCTGTGTCGTTCAGTTACAATATCCAAAACTGCCTTGACCTTGAAAAGAAAGCAAATAAACAGATGTGTTAAACTCTACAAGTTATCAAAATCTGGCATAGTTTTGAATTATAATTGCAGCTTAATGTTTGATACCTCCATTTAGAGATACTTCAAACCCATTTTCCATTATGTTGAAAATTGATATGTAACTTCTGAAATTGTATCAATAATGGCTGAAAGCTTTCTCACAGCATTTTCAGTCATCAGATGGGCCGTGTGTCAAACTATGACTTATTCTTCAAATTTAGCCAGTAATTTTATCCAAATCTTGAAATAGTCCCAGATTTCTTTTCTTTCACTGCACACTATGGGGGCTTAAATTTGGATTGATACCCAGCTGAAATGTACCACTCGAGAGCAGTAAACATCAGACAAGAAAACATAGCAAGAATAAAAGACACAACAACTATACTTTGTTTTCATTTTTAAGGATGAAGGCCACCACCCTTTGAAATCTGCCATCACACCACAAATAATCTATTTTGTCTCATACTCTTGAACATGCTGTTGCTTCACAAGTTTTTCCTGCAACTCCAATGCATCCTTCCCTCGTCACAGCATTAAAATAGTCTTTACCATCACTTAAGTCACATAGAATATAATTTGTGACTATGATAAATATTCCCTCCTCATCCTTTTCAAGCTATCTGCAGCCTTTCATAGAACTGAAAAGATTGTCTTCCGATGTCACTCCTCAGTCATCCAGATAGGTGAGACCATGCACCCATGCCTACTTCCAATCTTCTCTATCTATCATGGTCAGAGAATCCTCCAAAATACATTCACAGCCCACCTCCACACTGTTCCCCTGGAGTCCAAGGATTCACTGTTGGCCCAACCTATTTCTCATCAACATGCTATTCCTCAGTAACGTCATTCAGTTGGTTCTAAATGTACAGTGATAACATCTGCATCACAGCCTTAACCCCTCTCAATCGCCAAAGTTTTATGCTGCTCATCTGATGTCACTAAGTAGAAATTTCCCCCAGTTGAATGTTGGAAAGACTGAAGCCATTATCTTTGGTCAATATCACTGCCTTGTCATCAACTCCACCTTTTCCATTAACTATTTTCTGTAGCTATACAAGATCATTTGTGAACTTTCCATTTCTTTTTTTGACAAAGTACGTGCTCAGGCCAGAGTTATCTTCTCTATAACTGAAGTCACCTGCGTAACACCTGCAAGAACTCCATATCAGCAGTAAAATCTGCCCTATCACAGCTCACATGCTGCAGAAATATTTAATTATCCCACTTTTCCCCTTCTCAACTCATCTTTTCAAATGGTCTCCAGTTAGGCCTCCCACATTGCACCTTCTATAAACCTGAAACTATCTAGAACCCTACTGTCCAATTCAGAGCACACATCATGGACCACGCATCCATCAATCTTGTGCTCCCTGGCGTACACTAGTTTTGAGTTTAGCAATAACTCAATTTTAAAAATTTCCTTCAAGGCTTCAAACTCCACCATTGTCTCACTTGTTCCTATCTCTGCAATTCTGTAACTGTACAGTTTCTACAAGCAGTGTTCTTCTGCTTTCAGCTTTCAAGAGTGCTATGTTTCACTACCATTGGTAACAATATCTTCAGCTGCATAGGCCCTACTGTCCAAAGCTTCACCTCCTTCCTCCTTTATCAGGCTCCTTTAAGTCATACTTGAACAATGTTTTGGCCATCTGTCCCAAAAGATCACTGCATGACTTGAGCTCAAATACAGTTTAATATTGCTCCAGAGAACTTCCTTGGGATACCTTACTACATGAAGAAAGACAGTTCATAAGTATAAATAGCTGTTGCTGCTGCAACATCTTCACGTGGGCAATGCTCTTAATATGCTAACATTCTGACGCATGGCTTACTTTATTCCAATTGTCAATGTTAATCTAATGAGGAAAATTATGATTTGGTAAAATGAGTATTACAAAGACCTGAAAATGTAACCCTTCAGTAGCAGCCAGATGACAGAGCGAGTGTTCATTTATAATACTTGGAGAATTATTTTGGAGGTAGAATGAACTAAATAGGTGCTGTATTCATCATACTGGCTGGTTGTAAACTCCAGTTTTTGTCTGTAATTTGGGAGTCAATGATGATTGCCATGACTTAAATTTGCCTGGAGACACTAAAGAAGAGACAAGGTTTAAATGCTCAAGTGTGCAATTTTACCATTCAAGCATTACTTTTAAATAACTCTCCTGCAGCAGTGTATGTAGACTCCATGCCATGGCTTCTGTTGGAAGTGCGGATTGCATTTGTTGACACAAAATCGTACATTTTAGGATGGCTCAAGCACCGAAGAGTAAGGGTCATTGGCCTTGACACTGCAGGTCCCAGTGGAACGTGGATGTATTGTATCCACTGGGAGTAAGGAAGGGGCTGGGGGTCGGGGGGGTGGAGGAAAAGAGGTGTTGTGAAGGAATCCCACCTCACCGTTTTGTTCCTCTCATCTGCAGCAGCAGTTGCAATGTTTGATCTCATGCTCTCCACCAGGCAAAGGTGGTCCCTAGCAAGATGTCAAATGGTCAAAAGGATCTCACAGAGACTTGAATGTCTCCAATAAAGTGACACACCACTCCAATAAAGATAACACATCACTCACTTTCTTCAAGTGAAGTTCTCAGAGAAATTCTGGAAGAAATGTTGATAAAATGTTGACAAATTTCCAAGATATCCTAGATGATCTCAAAAGGTTTTCTGCAAAACCACAGTAAATGAAAAGCAACAGCTAAATATAACTTCAAATAGTAGTTGAAACCCTCAACAAGAACCTGTTTACTCCTGTTCAGTAAGTTGCTGGTAACAAGGTTGGTAAATGAAGCCCTGGCGGTCAAGTCCATAAAACAAAAGAGCAGAAATTAGGCCATCTGGCTCATCGAGACTTCTCCGTCATTCAATCATAGTTGATAAGTTTCTCAACTCCATTCTCCTGCTTCCTCCCCGTAACCCTTGAACCCCTTGACAATCAAGAACCTATCCATCTCAATTTTAGATATACTCAATGACCTGGCCTCCACAGCCTTCTGTGGCAGTGAATTCCATAGATTCACCACTATCTGGCTAAAGACTTTTCTCCTTATCTCCGTTCTAAAGGGTGTTCCCTTTTCTCTAAGGCTATGTCTTTAGGTCCTAGTCTCTCCTACCAATGGAAACATCTTCGCAACATCCACTCTGTCCAGGCCTTTTGTCCTTCTGTAAGTTTCAATTAGATCCCCCTCATCCTTTGGGTACAGACCCAGAGTCCTCAAACGTTCCTCATACGTTAAGCCTTTCATTCCTGGGATCATTCTCATGAACCTCCTCTGGACCTGATCCGGGGCCAGTACATCCTTCCTGAGAAATGGGGCCCAAAAAAATGCTCACAATATTCTAAATGTGGTCTGACCAGAGTCTTATAAAGCCTCAGACATACATCCCTGCCTTTATATTCTAGTTCTCGCGAAATAAATGTCAACATTGTACGTGCCTTCCTAACTCAACCTGCAAGTTTACCTTGAGGGAATCCTGGACTAGACTCTCAAGTCACTTTCTAGTTCAGATTTCTGAATTTTCTCCCCATTTAGAAAATATAGTCTATGTTGCTATTCTCCCTACAAAAGTGCAGGACCTCACATTTACCCGTATTGTATTCCATCTGCCGTTTCTTTGCGCACTCTCCTAACCTGTCTAAATCCTTCTACAGCCTCCCTGCCTCCTCAGTACTACCTATCCTTCTGCCTATCTTTGTATCATCTGCAAATTTAGCCAGAATACCCTCAGTTCCTTCACCTCAATCATTAACTTATAAAGCGAAAACTTGTGATCCCAACAGTGAACCATGTGGAACACCATCCTGAGAAGGACCACTTTATCCCCACACTCTATCCTGTCAGACCGCCAATCTTTTATCCACACTAGCAATTGCCTCCAAAACCATGGACTCTTACTTAACTCAGCAGCCCCCTATGTGATACCTTGTCAAAAGTCTTCTGGAAGTCCAGGTAGATAACATTCAGTGGCTCCCCTTGGTCTAACCTACTTGTTACAAAGGTCAAGGCCCTGTACACTCTTGTGAAGTCACGTTAATAAACGCTAGGAGACAATGTAATTGCTAAAAGGCCATAATGATCCTTCAGCCTTACATCCCTAATATGTGTTTCAATTCCTTATGCAGATTCCAAATACAGATTTAAAAGGCTAGGAGGGGATGTTGATTGGCTCTCACCTCTCGGAAATCTTGCTCAAAGTGTCGAAGTTGGAGGCATTGTTTGAGCTTCAGCTGGTGTTTATTCCAAAATTCATCAAAGGCTATTTCAGTTTCATTCAATTGAGCAAGCAACCTACAAAACAGCAGGAAAAGATAAGGCCCAGACTTTGCACCATCTAAAGAGGAATGATGGAAATTTGTCCTTTGAGTACTAGTTTGTGAATCTTTCCATTGGAACCGAGTCGGCTAAATAAACTTTGTCCCATTCTCACAGTCAGCTGTTATTTAAGTCATAAATTAGTAAGAACATTCAAAGTTGAAAAGGTGCCACTTGACAGAAATACCCATTTCTGTTTAAATCATGGAGTGGCTTCTCAGAGAACGGTATTTTGTTGGAAACACAAAAGAGGGCTCACCACAATGTGTGAATAGTCCATCACAGAAATGTCATCAATCAGCGCTGCAGGGATATTAAAACCATTCTTTCCTTTCAACCAGAATGGGATACTTCCAATTTTTCTGCCAATGGAAGGCACAACCATTCTGTCTGAGGTTCAGTAAAAGCGCACCAAAAGGTCTGCTCATTTTGAGGGTCATAGAGCACAAGGCGAGTTGAAGTAAGGTAGGAAGGTATAGGTTTGGAATATAAGTACTGGCATGGACCATTTGGGTCAAATGACCCATTTCTCTGCAATAATGTATATTAAAAGCTGCAAATATGAGAAATCTGAAATGAAAAGAAAACCCCAGAAATGGACAGCATCTGTGGAAAAAATAGCATAGTTCATTTTTGGGTTAGAGCCTGGATTAAACCCAGCTCTTATGGTGAAGACAGGCTCACACATTTGCCTGTGTTCGTTTTACAGAGGTTGACCAATCTCTTGTGTGGCTTCAACAATTTTTATTCCAGGATCAGAAAACAACCAACTGTAATTTCCTCAGTGACTTCTTAGCAGAATCAGTTCCATATAGGATGTGCTCAATACAGTGCCTAGCGAAACAGGCAATATTAAAGTTGAGAGAGATAACAAAGTGTGGGGCTGAATGAACACAGCAGGCCAAGCAGCATCTTAGGAGCACAAAAGCTGAAGTTTCAGGCCTAGACCCTTCATCAGAAAAGGGGGATGGGGAGAGGATTCTGAAATAAATAGGGAGAGTGGGGGAGGCGGATCGAAGATGGATAGAGGAGAAATAGGTGGAGAGGTAGGGAGGGAATAGGTCAGTCCGGGGAGGACAGACAGGTCAAGGGGGCGGGATAAGGATAGGAGAGAAGGAATGGAAGTGCAGCTTAAGGTAGGAGGAGGGGATAGGTGAGAGGAAGAACAGGTTAGGGAGACGGAGGCAAGCTGGGCTGGTTTTGGGATGCAGTGGGGGGAGGGGAGATTTTGAAGCTTGTGAAATTCACATTGATACCATTGGGCTGCAGGGTTCCCAAGTGGAATGAGTTGCTGTTCCTGCAACCTTCAGGTGGAATCATTGTGGCACTGCAGAATGGACATGTCATCTAAGGAATGCAAGGGGGTGTTGAAATGGTTTGCGACTGGGAATCGAGCGTAGGTGTTCTGCAAAGTGGTCCCCAAGCCTCCGCTTGGTTTCCCCAATGTAGAGAAAGCCACAACAGGTACAGAGGAGAGATAATGGGAAGTGCAGATGCTGGAGAATCCAAGATAACAAAGTGTGGGGCTGGATGAACACAGCAGGCCAAGCAGCATCTTAGAAGCACAAAAGCTGACACTTCGGGCCTAGACCCTTCATCAGATGAGCGGTTGAGGCCCGAAATGTCAGCTTTTGTGCTCCTAAGATCCTGCTTGGCCTGCTGTGTTCATCCAGCCCCACACTTTGTTATCACGGGTACAGAGAATGCAGTATACCACATTGGCAGATGTGCAGGTGAACATCTGCTTGACGTGGAAAGTCATCTTGGGGCCTGAGATGTGTGTGAGGGAGTAGGTGTGGGGGCAAGTGTAGCACTTCCTGTGGTTGCAGGGGAAAGTGCTCAGTGTGGTGGAGTTAGAGGGGAGTGTGGAGAGGACAAGGAAGTCCCGGAGAGAGTGGTGTCTCCAGAAGGCAGACAACGGTGGGGATGGAAAAATGTCATCGTTTGGGTACATCGTGATTACCTCTAACAGCACTGCAATGCAAGATCTCCAAAAAAGGGTTAAAATCCAGAAACAAACGGTCCTGGTCTCAGTTTATTTGTCATCTCGTTCTCAGGCATTTCCTACAACAGACGGTGCAGGCCAAGCAGACGTTCTCGAAAGTAATGCTAATGAACTGGTCTTTATAACGCACTGTATGTTTGTACCCCACAATTCACCTCTCCACGGTGGTCTGATGATCCAACTCATCTGCGTTCAATTTATGATCTGGATTCATGTCAACTGGTTCCTGGATACTGGAGAGGAGGGTGGAGCCATGTCTGCGTGCCCGATTTAGATCATCCTTTCGGAGAAGAGAGAGAGTGTAAAAACAATTAAAACAAAACTGATGGGTAAAAATCAGAATTCTAGCTTAAGTTATAGGATTCTAATGTTTTCTAACCGAGAAAAACGTAACGTTGCTGATTCAGTCCATAATCTGACGTTTGGAGTCAGTGTGAATATTCGTTTCGGATTTAACTCCTCACACTGATGCCAAAGTTGGTAATGAAATTTTCAGTTAGCATTAGGTTATCAGATTATTGGCTCGTCTACAGTACCAAGATGCACAACTTTCACGTGAAACTGCTGGAAATGTCCACAAAAAAATTTATGGCAACGAGTGAATTATTTCCAACTCAAAAAAAATTGTAGAACATCATAGCAGGAATACAACGAGGGTCCAAAAAAGATGAAGGGAGAGAACATTGACAAATTCCAAAGTGAATGCACAAGTATATTTTTCAATAAAGAAGCACTTAGTGGTTAAGTTTAGAATTAACTTGATGGGGATTTGGGAGTAAAGGACATAGGGCATCATGGTGGCTCAGTGGTTAGCGCTGCAGCCTCACAGCGCCAGAGACTTGGGTTTGATTCCACCCTCGGGTAACTGTCTGTGTGGAGTTTGCACATTCTCCCAGTGTCTGCGTGGGTTTACTCCGGGTGCTCCCACAGTCCAAAGATGTGCAGGCTAGGTGGATTGGCCATACTAAATTGCCCGTAGTGTTCTGGGGTGTAAGTTAGGTGGATTAGCCTCTTCGGGAGGGTCAGTCATAGGTCATAGAATAGAATGCCTACAGTGTGGAAACAGTCCCTTTGGCCCAACAAGTCCACACCGACCCTTAGAGCATCCCACCCACATCCATCCCCCTATAACCCACACACACCTGAACACAATTTAGCATGGATAATCCACCTAGCCTGCACATCTTTGTACTGTGGGAGGAAACCGGACCACTTGGAGGAAACCTACGCAGACACGGGGAGAACGTGCAAACTCCACACAGACAGTCGCCTGAGAGTGGAATCGAACGCAAGTCCCTGGTGCTGTGAGGCTGCAGTGCTAACCACTGAGCCACCACGTTGAGTGCTCTGGAGTGTTTATCTCCTCGGTAATGCTCATATACTTTAATTCTTTGTGAATGGTGACATACCAGGCAGTAAGTTACACATTTATAGAATTTTCAGCCTCTGATCTTTTCCTGTAGCCACAGCATTGTTATGGTTGGTCCAGTTCGGTTTCTCATCAATGGAAATATCCAGGAATTTTGACAGGACAGAGAGCGGCATCAATGTTAATGCATACTACTGTGAGATAATTAGATTTTCTCATGTTGAAGGTGACCTCATCTGAAGCTTGTCTATTAACTGCCTGGTTCCCATCCCTTCTGCTTTCAGCACCCAATCAGAATCTCAACAAAACACTATCTTGGCCTTGTTACATTTGACTTCACCAAAAATTTTGTGTGGACTCATTAGGCCAAAGGGCCAGTCCCACACTGTAGGGATTCTATGACATTAGAATGCAAAGAATTGTTCTAAATTGAATTTTCAAAATTACACACACAGGCTCAGCACAAGGGGACGGTGACACTAATTAGACAGAGGGGATTATACACATTACAAATAACTTCAGTATTGAATTTTTTGAGTTGCAGATGACAATGGATACATGTCCAGAGTGGAGTGGGTTCGTTAAAATGTAATAAGGACCAAAAGGAAGGGCAGATCTTAGAGGCCTTTACCTGTTTCCAATGTGGGAATGACAATGTGATTAAATCACTAAAGAGAAATGGCAAGTTCCTGTAAAATAGCTAATGTAAACCATTTCATTTCAATTGATAGTATATCTGTGCTAATACCATTAATGCAAAGGTTTGAATGAAACAGAACAAGGACATGACAAAGCAGTTGTTTTCAGTATGTTGGTGGATTTGCAACTTACACAATCCAGACATTATTGTACCCCTTTGATAAGATCTAACTTCTCCAAATCAAAGTACAGTGACATTATTTGCAACAGGAGATAGTAGTTTAAACAAGGAAACAAAAGGTTATCAATTAAGGCTCTTGCGGCACAGCGGTAGTGTGAGCTACTACGCCCGGTACAAGTCTCACCTGCTCCAAAGATGTATAGTAACATTTCTGAACAGGTTGATTAGAAAAATTGAGAACTATATCAACTGTTTGCTCACCCACCTTTTCATAGGTTAAAAATCCAGCTGAAAGATTCGGTAGGAAGGAACAATGGGAAACTTCTAGAAGAGATCAGTGATAATCATGATCTACATGGATAAGACAACACCACCATGGCCTACAGTGAGACTCCTTCAGGAATGGAATTCAGCAAATTTGTAGCCATGTAAACTTGAAGGTACGTCTATTGATTGTAACAAGGTCAGGCAGGTGGACCTCACAGGATACGAGTTCCCTGATTGAACCCGATTAATAGCCCCAATCAGGGAGCCCTGGCTGACAGGTATCAACAGGAGTGTCAGAGGTTCTGTTCACTGAGACAGAGCTGGATCAGTATCAAGAACGCTACATGTTTAAATAAAGTGCGGCTTGCTGACAGAATACTGACATCTGTGGTGTTACTTAGTTTGGGTTAAGGAAGAAAACATTTTCATCTTGCATTTCATAGCATGACAACTAGATTTAGTCAGTCAATAATTACATGGAACTGGGTGAGAGAAGAGGGAGGAACTGGGGAGAGAAAGGCGGGGGGGGGTGGTTTGGAAAACTGGAAGAGAGAAGGGGGATAAACTGGGAGAGAGCGAGCGAGCAAGAGAAGGAAAAGGATGGGGAAGAAAGGTAGAGAGAGGTGAGAGAAAGTGAGAAGGGGGAAAATTGGGCTGAGATAGCGGGGGACTGGGATGAGAGAGACGGGAAAAGGAATGACAAAACGGGGTGAGGGGAGAGGAAAAAGGGGGAGAGGTAAGGGCGAGAGAGATGAGAAAGGGTGACAGGTCAAGAAAAAAAAAGTGAAATTTGGCAGTGCGTATAAAATGTTTGTTATTAGGTACGGAGTAGCATTTATATAATATTCTAAAAGGAAATCTTGCACAAAAGGCAAATCTGAGAAACATTGGCCCATACAGCATTATGTAGCTAACTATTTTCTTCTGGAAAATGTACCTTCTGCAAAGGACGCTGACGAGGAATGCTTTCAGAATTGACCTTGTTCGCTAAAGGACATATTGGAAAGAAAGAGATTTAAAAATAAAGTGGGTTTATGCAACTCACTATATGTTACTGTTTCATCAAAAAAAAAGTTTTCTTCAAGAAATTACTGGAGATCCTCATTGTGGGTTTACGGGTGTTATCAGAAGTTGATTGTATTACACAGAATATAAAAACAATTTTATTTCTTGATCTGTGATATGAAAATGGGACATAAACATTGTGAAAGAAATCACTGTTTCCTTTTCATTAATTTTGTTCAAGGTTTTTTGGTTGTCTTCAAAAGTTTTTATTTAGAATAGGAAATCTATTAGTAGAGCAAGTTACTGGGGTAATCAATTAGTTACCTGGGTGTGACCCCTTCCAACTCCACTTTGATTTTGCCATCGGCCCCTGTCCCTATTTCTCCCTCACCATTATCTGTCTGCACTGCCCTTAATGGGCTTTGGATACAAATTATTCAATTGGAAAACACATGTGATTTAGTGATGATGGTTTAAAAAAAAGCTGCGCAAGAACACTTCTGGGTTAACCAAAAAAGAAGAAGCTAGGTTGGACTGGTACGTGGAAGAATCTGCAAGAGTGGATGGAGAGCACTTGTAGTACTGTGGTAGTGCCCATACCCTTGAGCCAGGATGCCTTTGTTCAAGTCCCACCTGCCCCAGAGTTGTGTCAGAACATCTCTGGGCAGGTTGATTGGAAACCAAAGAAAAATTAAATGGCATCATGCATTTTCACTAATGTGGAAACATGGGTTACTAAAAAGTGACGGTGGATGATAAGAGGGAAGATCCACAGGCAATGTCGTGGTGGGGTAAAAGGTCACTTGATTGTGTCTGATAAAACTGCTGGATATAATTTAAGAAAAAGACCAAATAGTGAAGGGCTCTTGGTGGTAGCGTCTCTACCTCTGAGGAGAAGGCTCAAGTTCAATCCTACCTCCTCCAGAGATGTATCACAACATCTCTGAAGAGACTGATTAGAAAATATAAAAAGACTGAATCATTCATTCATTCATTCAACCACAAAAGGAAGGTAAAAACCAAAAGAAATGCAGGTGCTGTAAATCAGGAACAAAAACAAAGTTGCTGGAAAAGCTCAGCAGGTCTGGCAGCATCTGTGAAAGAGAAAACAGAGTTAACGTTACCAGTGGCCCTTCCCAAGTTCTGAGGAAGGTGTCTGGGCTTAAGTCTCACTGACAACTTGAATCCCAGCTAATCAATGGAGAGGAAGTGGCTCAGGCCCTATGTAGGAGGTTGTTTCTTACACCCATTCACGCACTCAATGAAGAATGGAAGATAAGACAGTTCAATTGCAAGTCTTTCTTTTTCAACAACATTAAAACATTAACATTTTATCATTTGGTAACATTGTGCACATTAAGGGATATTCTATTTGTGATGACAATTACACTCTAGTTTTCATCCAAGATGGGCACTAACAGGTGGCATCTAAATTGAATTTCATTGCAATTAAAAATTCAATAGAAGGCAACTAAAACAAATAAATTAAGAAAGCAATGAGATTATAGTGTAGCCAATAACCCTGAAAAAAAGATACAAACTCAGCCACAAAGACATAAGGCAAATAAAATCATGCTAATGGTTGTTTATATTTGACGTCCTAGTTGGAACAACTGTTATTAGGATGGATTAAGTAGTAAGAGTGAATTCCACGTTTTGCCTCAGATAGTGTCTTATTACCTTTTTGATAGTATTTCGATTCAGATGATTAAAATGGAAGGTGATTAATACTTAATTAATTTCATAATTTTTGCATGAATCCTGAAAATCACAGAAGTTTCTGTGATAAATTGTATATTTCCGGGCTGGCATGGATAATGCCAATCCTTATGAAACCAGACAGAATAAAAGCTATTTGAAAAGTTAAGTCATAATTATTCCCAACTGCAAATTAGGCAGATATTTGCTGCTACCATGACCACAGTGAGACGTCAGGATGTCTTTTTCAGGATGTTCAATTAACATGCTATAGGATTACACGAAACAAAACGTGATTACATAATTCACATTGCAGCTACAAAGGGCATTCTAACAGTGTAGAGAGCTTCAGAAATGTCTTACATTTTTATGCTTGTAGACTCACTGGAGTGATGGCATAGAAGGTGCACACTACATTGCAGTTTTTGTAAAGGTGGCATTGGAAGATGTTTTTGCTGTTACCTGCTATTATCAGGTTATTGAAGGTCTAATTAAAGCTCATGCCTGCCTGTTTAAATGAATTTGAGCTTTGTTAATGTGTGTCATCATATATACAGGAAATCGTAAGCATCAGAACTGATTTCAAAGCATATTTTGCAGCTCATCACAATACATAATTCCTCCACAGTTTTTAAGTTAGTTAACGCCTTTTCTGCACATATGCATTACAGCATGCTGTGTGGTTAAACAAACTCTCTCCCAAACGCACTTACTCATATCATTGCATGCTGTACATTACCTTCATCCTATCTCGCTTTTGGGTGTGCGTTGTCATAAGACCCAAAGTTGTTGTCACATCATTTGGCAGATCAGTTTCAGCCAACTCTGTTCCAAAGGCCTGTAGCATTTGTGCAGTTTCTTTTACCATTACAGCAAAATTTTCAATACCCTAATACAGAGGATACAGTAAATATATATTAGAACAAATCAGGCTAGATTTGGTATGACAGAAAAACATTTATATGTAGAAAATACACATCTGTAAATATAAATAAAAATTCAGGTTCCAAGTAAACAATAATGAAATTGTAACTCAGACTAAACAAATTCCTTTATTCAAAGTGCTCACAACCGTGGAATCAGTATTAAAATTCATGAAATATTAGAAATAAGTCATATGTTTGAGGCGACTTTTTTTGATCAGTTGAGTTGGGAACATGCTCCTGTTAAGGCATGCTGTTAATTTCAATTTGTTCCACTGCTGTAGTAAGGATAAAGCTGAAGCATTGACAGCACAATCTTCCGCCAGAAGAGCTGAGAGAATGATCCATCTCAGCCACTTCTAGAGGTTTCTAGCATATCACCAGTCTTTAGCTAGTTTGTTTCACTCGCTGTGACCAAGAATAGACGGAAGAGTTTTGGCCATAGTACTGAAGACTTGTACTCCCAAACTTGCCATGCCTCTAACCAAGCCATCCCGTTGCTGGCATCTAATCAGCAATGTGGACATTTGCCCTGGTATATCCTGTACACAAGACGATAGATAATTCAACATGCCAACTACTGACCAATAAGGCCACTCCCAAACATCGGCAAAGTGATGGACAGTTTCATCAACAGGGCTACCAAGCATCGTCTACTCAGCAATAATCCGCTGTCTGAGGCTCAGTTTAGTTTCCAACAATTCCATTCCTGGTCTCATCACAGCTTTGGGCCCAAACATGGACAAAAAAAGCTAAACTCCATGGGCAAGGTGAGAGGGCTATCCTTGGCATCAAAGTCACAATTAACCAAATGTGGCATCGAGGAACCCTAAAAAGCTACAGGCAATAGGAATCAGGGAAACCCCTCCACCAGGTGGAGTCTGAGCTAGCACAATGTAAGATGGTTATGGTTGATACCTCATTCCTGGGATATCACTGCAGGGCGTTCCTCAGGATAGTGTTCCAGGCCCATCTATCTTTATCTGGTTTATCAATGACATTCCCTCTACTATGAATTTAGAGTTGGAGATGTTCGCTGATGATTGCATGATGCTTGGTGTCTTTTGTGACTACTCAGATACTGAAGCACTCCATATGTCATTGAGTAGGCTTGAGTTGACAAGTTACAAGTACCATTCATGTCAGACAAGTGCCAGGCAATGACCGTCTCCAGTAAGAGAGCACTCTTAAGCATTGTCCCATGACATTCTCCCACTATCAACATCCTGGAAGTTATTATTGATTAGAAACAAAACTGGACTGGCCGTTTAAATATTGTTGCTACCAGAACAGGTCAGAGGCTAGGAATACCGCAGGGAGTAACACACCTCCTGACTCCCTAAAGTCTGTCCACCGTCTACAAGGCACAAGTCAGGAATCTGATGGAATACTCCCCACTCGCCTGGTTGATTGCAACTCCAACAACACTCGAGTAGCATGACACCATCCAGAACAAAGCAACCAGCTTGATCCACACCATACTCGGTCCCTCCACCACTGACATACTGCAGTAGCAGTGCGTATATCTACAAAAAGCCCAGCAGAAGTTCACCAAGACTCCTCCATGGGCAGCTCCTTCAAAAAAACAAGGATGGATACCACCTATAAGGGCAAGGGCAGCAAACACATGGAAATACTATTCAAGCCCCTGACCATCCTGACTTGGAAATGCATCACTGCTCAGTCATTGTCACTGGGTCAAAATCCTGGAACTCCCTTCCAAACATCCTTTGGGGATGTACATACAGCAAAAGGACTGCTCACCACTTTCTCAAGGGCAATTACGAATTGGCAATAAATAATGGCACAGCCAGTCATGAATGAATAAAGAAAATGTATATTGCTCACTATCCTTTAGGTAAGCTTCTGTTAATGCTCCAGTTGCCACAGGGGCTAAAATGTTATGCACTCAATTATTTGAGAGTTTATTTGTGTAATCTAGGATGACAGGAAACGCCACAGAATTCAGCTCTGCAAGTGGGAAAGCAGAGAACATCTTAGTGTCCCAATCAAGGATTAGCTGTTGCTCACATGGTCAAATTGCTTACCAATAGATACAAAAACCAAGTGACGAAGTTATTCAGATGAAGTATTGATGGGGAGCAGAATTTGTAAAATAGTTACATCAGCCTACAGGGCTAAAATGTACACAGGCATGATGGATCGTGTGGCTTCCTCCTGTAATATATGTACTGTAATCGTAGAATCCCCCTGAATGGCCATTCAGCCCATCCACACACCCCTCCAAAGTGCAATATAACCCACACTCAATTCCCAACCATATAACACTGCATTTTCCATGGCTAATCCACCTAACTTGCACATCCCCAGAAAATATAGGCAATTTAGCATGGCCAGCCCACCTAAGCTGCACATTTTCGGATTGCGGGAGGAAGTACACAGGCGCGGGGAGAATGTGCAAACTCCACACAGACAGTGACCCAAGGCTGGAATCAATTCTGGGTCCCTGGCTCTATGAGGCAGCAGCGTTAACAAATGACTCACTGTGCTGCCCCATATTAAATAAGCATTTCAAGCAGAAAGAAGATAGGGCAAAACTGGACACACTTTGTTTAGTCAGTGCTCCTGAGATGCTGCTTGGCCTGCTGTGTTCATCCAGCTTCACACTTTTGTTATCTTGGATTCTCCAGCATCTGCAGTTCCCATTATCTCTGATTGTATGAAACATTTGGGTTTCAACAATTACTCATTCAAAGTCATCTGTTTCTCTTTCTTTTCCTCATTTTACCTTTGTTAATACGCAAAGATGATGTACATCAGTCTTAGTACCCAATATAAAGCAAAGTAATTAGCCCAGCTCACAAAAGGACCATAAGTCCATTAGATAGACACATTATGGATATACAGGCTGAATTTTATGAAAAATTGGTTGTGTAAATTTCTGGGTGCTTCAGGAAGAGTTTCTCTCCATGAGCTCAAGCCCAGTTAATTAAGGCATTTCTCTACTTCATTACACATGCACCAGATCCCGACAGTGCTGTGCCCTCACCATTGGCAGAAGTACTCGTCCCTGCCAGGGACTTCCGAGATTTGTGCCATTCATGCTATAGTTAGACCAGCTGTGCACTAGGCCGAGCAATAACCCTTCATAGTACACGCAGTGGGAGGATAACAAAAAAATCAAAGCTTCTCAAGATGTAAAAGTTACACAGGTGGCACTTCATTAGAAATACAGTCCTACAATCATAAATCTATTGCATCTTAGCATCACCACCTGTGTGACTGGCTGTTGTAACAACTGCAACTACAGATGCTACTGTTCTTAGCGTTGTACCATTTTAGAATCCTGGTTGAAGAATGAGTATCACACTTTCCCTAGTGCCCAGCATAGCATAATAAATCAGTCATTCTTCAACGTGGGAGCATCATATATTGGGAAGCTTTCAAACAGCTGATAATGTCAACTCTCATTCAACAATGGAAAAAAGTGAAGAATGGAAAAAAAGAGAGAGATTGGCAGCTCTGAGGATTGGCAGCGGCACCACAGATGTAATGATCGCAGCCAGTACAAGGGGCTGGATGTCAGACAACATTTGAGTGACCGTGAGGAGATTTTGAGGTGGAGTCACCGGGGAAGTGGGTAGGGGTCTGGTTCTCTGCAGGCCCCCCCACCCCTTCCCCATCCCAGGTCCCTCAATTAAGATGTTTGAATGAAGGGCACACAGGTCACCCAGTGAGAGTTGGTTTGACACAATCACTACCTGGCAAGCCTCGCGGTCTACGACTGGGCCAATTACAGTGGTTGCAGGATGAAACCATTAAGTGGGCACTAACTTCCCGTTTAAGGGCATCAATTGATGGCAGGATAGGAAAGCCATCCATGGGCCTTCCTAATATGGACTTAATGAGATGGAGCAGGAAGGCATCACAATCCCCACCCACCCATCCACCTACCACCCTCCCACCAGTTTAAACATCCTTCTCAACATGACAGCAATAAATTCCATCATTGTTTTGCAATTTTCAGACCACCGTTCAGAGGAATTCTAGCATACAGGCTGTCGCTTTCCAATAGATTTCAAATTTGACCATTTTTTCATATTTTGGTGTGCACTCACCCTCTCAAATAGAGAAATATGCAGTTACCCTATACCATGCTTGGCAGCAAGGCAAGAATATCTACTCTTTATTGTTTAAAAAAAAACTTGTAATTCAAACTTGACTGCTCTTAGAGAACTTTAAAACTGAAATAGTAAGAGAATAATTTGGTATGATGCTGCAGTAAACAAAAATAGCAACTGAACAACAAATAACAAAACAACCACAGGATGAGAGGCCAGTTAAACCCAGTGCACATCTGTGGTTGATCTAGCATAGATCAATCTAAAACTGAATGCATTTTCTCATGTGCCTCTATACCCCTTTATTTTTCTTTGCTTCCACCAATTACACAATTGCCCTAAAATAGAAAAACAATTCTGTATGCCTGATGTGTCAGACTCAATTGTGTTACACACATTTGAACACACCACATTGATAAAACTTCTCTTGATATAATACATTGGGCCAGTTCCTGCATTAAGTTTGAGTGATACATGACATTTAGGTGTGATTTAGCCAAAGTTTGATAGTGAGGAAGCAAGACCTCATGAATTGCAACTTTTTGGCCAATTCCACCTGCAGGTGTGCGAAACAGCAGTCTCTCCCTTTTTCTCTTAATCCAATCTCTCTTTCCCTCTCATCAGTTCTCTTCCAGAACCTGCTTCCAAATGGACATCACCCATTCTGATTTATCATCTTCATTAATTAGGTTTCTTTTTCAAATCATAAATCCCACTGGTTAAAAAGGGAAAAAAACTGCGTCCATCGTTCACCCGAGCTCCCAGATTTCTTTGTGGAGCATCACACAAAATAAATTTATGCGCTCCAAAAAAATTAAAAACAGACACATGCACAAGCAAGTCGAATAAATGGGCCATTTCATTCAGCACCCCACTCCAACAAAACACAGCCCATTGTATTATCTAATTTCCCATAAGCAATATGCTGGGAGATCTGTGGGTTCAAGTAAATGTTTGTTTCTTACCGTCCGATGATATAACCACTGACTGTGGGAATATTCCAGTGTACCTCCAAGTTCCTGGGTTAGCTGTGTTTTGTCAATGTGACTGTGTAATTCGGTTACTGAATTCAGCATTATGATCTGCAAAAGAAGATCCTCATAAATACACTGAGCACCTAACACAGAAGAATGACCATTCCCTAACTAAAGCAAATCAAACATTCACCCATTTACTGAAAATGCCAAATGCTGATTAAACCAAATTAAGTAAACTGGCCAATGGAAAATTTGTTTGCTGCAGTTCCTGAAATTTACCCATTGATAAAAATCTGGTTTTGAAAATAATTCTTCTTTTAAAAACATATCAACTGCATCACGCTTCTGCCCCTTGGTATTACAGTAGAACGATCACAATCATATTACGACTATTTTTTGTTATGTTTTGGGTTTGCAGCTGAGTGCAAAGCTGCAATTGCCAGGCACATATTTTGGCAATACGTCATGCCTTGTAAGTTGTGCCCCACAAAAGGCAAGAGTTCCTAGCTGGAGCATGGACACAGAATAGCCCAGAAGTCCAAACACTACCTCAAAACTTTCAGATTGCCTGTCATTTGTTATTTTATACAAATACAGCAAAAGATTCCTGGACTTCTCACTTATTTTCTTTGGCAGAGTTAATATCAGAACATCAGTAGACAAGTCTTATCATCCAGTCATTGCTACTGGTTTAAAAAGTCAGCTCTGGATCAAGAAACTCCTGCTCCAGGCTGATCAACTCCTTTCTGAAATCACGCTTATTTGTGGATCCAAATGCAACATGGATGCATCAATTGTGATAGACAGAGACAAAGTAATTCACAGAGTGACAAACATAGCAGAGGAGTAAAAGAGTGGTAGGAGTAGAGCCAACTACAACTCGCTGGAGCACAGTGTTTAGAAGAGATAAATAACTGACTGGCATATATATGAAGATGCTTTTCTTGCAAATAATGGATATGCTTGATAGAGGAGTTCCACTTCCTTGACCTGTAACATATGCCAGTCCATGTAGTAAATCAGGCAATGTCTGCAACAAGGCATCAGGAGTTTGTTAGTATCAGAGATAATGGGAACTGCAGATGCTGGAGAATCCGAGATAATAAAATGTGAGGCTGGATGAACACAGCAGGCCAAGCAGCATCTCAGGATCACAAAAGCTGACGTTTCGGGCCTAGACCCTTCATCAGAGAATGATGAAGGGTCTAGGCCCGAAACGTCAGCTTTTGTGCTCCTGAGATGCTGCTTGGCCTGCTGTGTTCATCCAGCCTCACATTTTATTATCAGGAGTTTGTTCTTGGGGCAGCTCTGGGTCTGGATTGGCAGTTACAGCTATCCATAGATACATTATAAGATGTCCTTAAGAAGATCAGAACTCTGGAAGGTGTTGATTATTAGTTCAGATTACTAGGTCCAAATATCCCTCTGCAATATCAGTGTGCTGTCAGGAGTAGTACAAGATAAAACGTTGCTCCAGCAAGTGATCCTGATGCACTTTCCTTCTGACCCCTTTGGTGCTAATGTTGGGACATTTATGCCAGAGTCACCTCTCCTCAAAAACTCCTTTAGACCTGCCCCTTAAGGACCTAGTACTCAATAAGCAGTTTGCAGGAAGAACCTAAAACCATTTTTTGGTAAAATGGCAGGAATACTGAATAGACACAGCAGGAAACAGTATAAGTCTTGCATAATTTGTGGTGATGATGAAATATGAGATTTGCTCATGAAATGGGAGGGATTCAACTGCTCTCATGGCCATGGCATGATTTGCTTCCAAAGATTTATCAGCTTTGGGAAATAATGCTCCCTGTGGGGCAAAGAATATTACTCAATATTTCAGGTCTAGTATAAACATGCAAATTTTTTTATTAACAACAGTTTCGGCTTATTTTCTGCATTAACTTGCATGATTGGCAAAAGGCTTATCTGGGATTCATCATCTTTTCCAACCTGCTGCCATATAACCAAGTGATCGTAGATTTTTCCCAATTTCTTACCATCTCATTGAAGGAACATTATAATTTTATGCCATTCGCCTGCCTTTATTTAAATAATCATCAAATGCCATTTTGAATGCCTTTATTGAATCTACCTCCATCATATTTCCAGGCAGTGCATTCCAGATCATAACTAATAATTGAATGAAACTTTTCCCCCTCTCTCCCCTCAATATATTTGTTTCCTTTGCAAATTACTTGGAAAGTCCATGTCCTCACATTCTCTTTTTTTTAAAACAAGTGGCACAGTTTCTCCCTATCATCTATGTCAAGTTTCTTATGAATTAGAAAACTTCTATGAAATTCCCTCTTTAGGGTTTTGGCCCAAAACAGTGACTTCCCCACTCCTCAAATGTTGTCTGACCTGCTGTGCATTTCCAGCCCCACACTTATTGACTCCAGCTTCTAGCATCTGCAGCCCCTTACTGTCTCCCTCTTTGCCTTCTGCATTTCAAGGAAACCCTCCCAAACACTTTGATCCATCTTCATAATTGGATTTTCTCAATCCTGCAAGTATTCTTGCAAACTTTTCCCGTCCCATATGTTCACTATCAATCCCATCCTAAAAGTTCAGGACCCACAATTGCACACAGTACTCCAGCTGGAGTGATGAGGGATCTTTTCCTCAAGACAAGTTATTTAAAGATTTTTGCTAGCCTGCGCTGCAGAGATCCTCAAGGCCTACTTGGACAACAGAAACAGGTCTGTATCCCACTGATTCTGTAATTAGGATGGACATTCCTAAATCCATTCACTCTCGGAAATAATTTAAGGCTGAGTCTACAAATATTTCATTTTCCCTTCAAGAAATAGTGGGGAGGCAATGGAAGCATTCCCTGATCGATCAACAGCCTGTTAAATTATGTCATGAATACTCCTTCCATAGTCAACAAGGCACAGGTCAGAAATCCTGAGGTTTCTGGCCTAGAGTTAGGGATACTACCATTGAACCACAAGATCTCCATTTAAACACAAGGATAAAAATTTTAAAACTATGACAGTGGGGGATCAGGGCCTAACAAAGGTTAAATAGGTCAGCTAGAATAGGTTAATTGTGGAGTGTAATTTGGGGGCTTTATACAAGAAACAGAAGTTTAGCTGCACTAAAGTTTACAAAACATGGGAGGATGGGATGGTGATAACCAGGTCCACATTGTACCTAGATGTGAGGTCATTGCGATGAGCTTTTTAATTGAAGACAACAATGACCTAAAAAACAAAGTCACACTCTCAGGAAATGCCATTTACAAATTTGACAAGGGCCTTTCCGATATTGTGGAGCTGATTCACTTGACTGAATGGATTCAAATGGGTTGCTGTGCAAGAGATTGGTGTAGATCTCGAAGGCAACAGAATGTTCAAGGACTTAAAGATGAAAGAGGAGTAGAAGGTAGGCCAGTAGTTTATAAGGAGTCAAGGGTAGGTCTTTTTTAAGGAAGGGGTGATAACATAGATTTTGAAGGCAGGAAGATCTGCACTTGAAGATGTAATCACTTACAATGTCAGATATAAATGAGCCCGAGGAAAGGAATATGGGTAATTAGCAGCTTCGTGGAAATTGGATCAAGGCAGCACCAGGTGGGAACCATATTTAGGCTAAGTTTGAAGTGGACGTGGATGGGGAGGATTTAGAAAATTAGGAGTGATGCATGATCAGTGAAAACTGCAGACCTGGGAACAAATTTGACTTTAGTTGGGGAAAGCAGGGAAAAACAAGAGCAGCAAAACGCCTGGTCAAACAGAAACATTATTCATTAATAACTCTGATCAAACCATCTTGAGGAATATTAATAAATAAAAGCCACATCTGTTAGATATTAAAACTGCTGAGTGACGAGCATTTTAATTCAAAACATCTTCAAGTTCAAGCTAGGAATGCTTAACAGTTCTCATGTATCTGCTGTACCCAAAACACATACAGCTACCTGTGCAAAGGTTGATAATGTGATTTTATCAGGCATAACAAGCATTTACAGCCAAAAGCCACCAGGTGGAGCCTACTTAATTTTTTGACTGATTTAATCACTAAAGTGATCTGTCAGTAAGGCTAATTTTACAAATTCTGCTCACAATGATAAAGTATATTGATGGCGAACACAGTGGTAATGCACACCCCCTGTTCCCCTTCAAAACTTATTTCATACGTTGGACAGAATTGTGATGCATAGCTTACTTAGCTTAGTGATCATTTTCCACTCTACATTAAAAAGAATACTGACAAAACAGTTGCAATATTAAAATGATGAATAAACAGTCAATCTTTACGAGGTCAGAAATCACCTGACACCAGTTATAGTCCAACAGGTTTATTTGAAAACACAAGCTTTAGAAGCCTCAGCCCTCTTTCAGGTGTTAGTCATGTGATTTCTAACCCAGTCCAATCTCCACATCAATCTTCATGAGTGAGGTGAAACAGTAACATTAATTGTTTTTAACAATGGCCAAACAATCACATTACACTGTTATACATATAGAGTTAGGCCACTGATCAGATAGGATCTCATTGAATTTTGGAACAGACTCACAAGGCTGAATGGCCTACTCTTGCTCCTATGTTGTCCAACCTCAGGTTAAAATCAACCACTACTGTTTTTAGCTTTGCTAGAACATCTAAACCTTACAGTATCAAATTCTGTGTTCACAAAGTACTTCATAAAAAATATCTACTTTATAAAAAAATCCTACTTCATATACTTAAGTAGATTTCAGCCAAAAACTTTCCACATTCCATGTAATCAGATTGCAATGATGTCTCTCTGCACAGACACACACCTTTCCACTCTACCTTCTACCCTATATTCATTAATGAGATAGCAAGAGCTGCCGATGCTGGAGTCTGAGATAACACAGTGTGGAGCTGGAGGAGCACAGCAGGCCAGGCAGCAGAGAAGCAAGAAAGCTGACGCTTCTGAAGAAGGGTCCCGACCTGAAACATGAACTTTCCTGCTCCTCCCATGCTCCCTGGCCTGCTGCGATCCTCCAGCTCCACACTGTGTTATCTCTAGACTCAAATGCTATTTTCTGCAGTCCGCCTCCCGGTTATCCACTCATACCATCTTTGCCACACAGTTTCTCCACCTCGCCCAAATGTTGGACAGCTGGAGTGAAAAAGCAAAGAAAAGAATCTTGACCCTTGAAATTGAAGTCTGCCATTATAAAACCATAAAATCTATTTGTACATATTCGACCTTACTAACAGCACGTCATTACTGCTTCATCTGAACACGCCTGACAACGTTAAACACAGGCACTGTTGCTAGCATAAAACAACATTAACACTGAATATGCAAAACAAAAAAAATCAGGGATATATCATAAAATAGAATTCAAACTGGTCTGTCATGGTACAAGATTCTTTTGAAGAAAAACATTTGGAACACACTCTTCAAACAAGATTGCATTACTTTATCTAAATCTAAATCTTTGAAAGGGAACAAAGTTTATTACGAAATATTAGTGTTATACAACATTAAGCTTATTATTATTATTGGCTTCCTCATTCAAGTCGCATTTTGCTCAAAGAAGTCAGAATAAATCAATATTGTAAGGAAGAATAGAAATGACTTCCCTGTTAGCCTTCTCATATCATAGAATCCTTACAGTGTGGAAACAGGCCTTTCGGCCCAACAAGTCCACACCAAATCTCAGAGCATCCCACCCAAACCCATCCTCAGTAACCCACCTAATCTGCACATCCCCGAACACCACGGACAATTTAATATGGCCAATCCACCTCAACTGTGCATCTTTGGACTCTATTTTCTAACTATTTCCTGGTAAACTGACAGCACTCTGTATCCAATATTCTACTTGTATTCTTAAACTGGCTGCTGCGAGGTGTGCGACAAGAACTCAGATCAAGCTGCTTTTCCATTTGACCTGCTCTACAACATAATTGGCATATTTTCTATACAACATGGTTAAAAAAAATCTCAAATCAATTGTAAGGAATGGTTTGGCCATATATTCTGCCGTTAGTTGCCTGGTTGTCAGCACGTTTTCCTCCTGACTGCCAGGTTAATATCCCAAAATTGCATTGCAACAATTCATAAAAATCAAGTCCAATGCATGAGATTATTAGTTAGCATTATGCTTCTAAAAATATCATTCTCCCTCCTCTCTAGATATTTCCATGTAATTTTCAGGCAAGCACCAGCTTGGGTATTTGTGACATTTACTAACGTGTTCAGGTTGATAGAAGAAGCTTTAAAGTGTTTAGTTTACCAACTTGTTCGTTCAGTAAATTTTATGTCACCTCCTTGTGTCTGATTCCATTTGGTGTCCAGCCTCAGAGACAACGAAGCCTCAGGGTGACAACTGCCTTTTGAAATGCAATGCCTCCTCATCATGGGCCATTTGCCAGATTGGCAGCAGATGTAGCAGACAAGTGCTGAATGACAGTTCCACGGGATGTAGCAAGGGTGGGGAAAAACATAAATCAAAGTGTTCACTTCTGAAGAAGGGTCCAGGTCCAAAACATCAGCCTCCCTGCTCCTCTGATGCTATTTGGCCTGCTGTGTTCATCCAGCTCTACACCTTGTTATCTCAAGTTCTCCAGCATCTGCAGTCCCTATTATCTCTGAATCCAAGTGTCGAGTTCTGTTTTCCGAAAAAGCTGAAATTTCACTAAGCATTTTTCATTCCTGTATGTACAGATCAAAGGCTGGGGATTCTGCAGTGAGCAACTCATCACCTGCCTCCCCATAATCTGTCTGCTATCTCGAAGATGCACATCAAAAGAGTGTAATGGAATACTTATTTTTCCGATAAGTTCAGTTCCAACAGCAGTCACGAAGCTCAGCACCATCCAGGGCAAAGCAGCCTCAAATGACTGGTGCCCCATCTAGCATTTCAAATAGCCACTTCCTCCACAATTGGTACACAATGATACCATGTAACAAGAGACAGTGTAGCAACTCACTAAAACTCCTGACAGTACCCTCCAAACCCATAACCTCTACCACAGAAAGCCAGGGCATCAGACGCATCAGAATGTTACCAATTGCTAGTTCTCATCCAAGTCACACACTGTCCTTACTCGGACTAAGTCATTACTCCTTCCTAATAGCTAAATGGGGTACCGAAACCAGACGAACTGCAAAAGAATAAAATGGCAGCCCATCAACACCTTGACACAGTCACTTTGGGTTGGGAATCAGATGTTGGCCCTGCCAGTGATAACAACATGCCATGTTTTTTTTAAGAAAGCTAACAGTTTGGCAGATATAATTTTGAACTGTGATGACATTCTCTATCAGATTGGGAGGGGACTGTTTGTTCTGCAAAGCAGATAAAAAGGTGCATTTTGTTCTCACAAACACCGCCTACTGCTTATTAATGGCCAAGGGGTCACACCAGTTCCTTTTAGCATTTCCTTTTCTCGAACCAGGGGAGTATACCACCAGTCTAGCAAGCCCCATCCAGCTCCAACCTTACACTTCCCAGGCTTACAGGCTGCCAGGTACTATCCTAGCTTCAACACCCTGCGTCTGCTGGTCAAGTGATCAGTCAGTCTGTATATCAGATGGAAATCAGCAGGATTCCCCCGTTCAGAGGCTCTGCACTCACTGTCAGTATCCACTAGATCCTTCCCATCTCCTGATTAATACTGGCTCCATTGATTTTAAATTGGGCACTGTATTATACGTACATAATTGGCCACTTCTTACCCTATTTCACCTGAAGATTATAATTTGTTTTATCTCCTCTTGTACAATACTATGCAGGATCAACTGGGGCATCATTTAACAAGTCTGGTTTAAGCAGAAACCTTTGGACCAAACTTTCAGTGGCTAAAACAAAAAAAAAATTATCTGCTCAACAATCACATCTACTTGAAAAGTCAAACTTACAGGTACTTTTAACTTAAAATCATCGCGATTAAATCTCAGGACAATGTCAGAGATAGCTCTTTGAAAGATTCCTGAGGGTCGAAGAACGAGAACCAATTGAAGATTTCCCGGGAATGATCCCTAGAGGGAGGGAGAAATTACAGGCCATTAGAAACAAGGGTAGCAGTAAACCATTCACCTTGTCAAACTTGCTTTGGAATTCAAAACAATCATTACATGTATGTGGCTTCAAAACTATTGTTACCTTTTGCTGAATCTAGTTCCCCGAGAGAACAACATCCAACTCAGCCTTAAATATAATAAAATAATAAAAAATCCACAGCCAACTGCAGAACAGAATTCCAATGATTCAAAATACCTGCAGTGAAAAAAGGTCCCCAAAAGCAGAAAGTGGAGACAGACTTGCAGATGTCACCAGTTCAGGGAATGGATGTAGGTGGGATACTCTTTAGAGGGATGGTGTGGACCCACTGGGCCGAATGGCCCGTTTCCACACTGCAGAGAATCTAATGATTCAGTTGGTAAAATGCCTGACCCTGGCAAAATGTCTCAGTTTATTTGTTGGTAATAGGTTTGAGAATGAATGTTTACAAAATACAACAGCACCAAGATAATGAAATGAGAGGCTGGATGAACACAGCAGGCCCAGCAGCATCTCAGGAGCACAAAAGCTGACGTTTCGGGCCTAGACCCTTCATCAGAGAGGGGGATGGGGTGGGGGTTCTGGAATAAATAGGGAGAGAGGGGGAGGTGGACCGAAGGTGGAGGAGAGGAGAGTATAGGTGGGGAGATAGGGAGGGGATAGGTCAGTCCAGGGAAGACGGACAGGTCAAGGAGGTGGGATGAGGTTAGTAGGTAGGAGACGGAAGTGCGGCTTGAGGTGGGAGGAAGGGATGGGTGAGAGGAAGAACAGGTTAGGGAGGCAGAGACAGGTTGGACTGGTTTTGGGATGCAGTGGGGTGGAGGGGAAGAGCTGGGCTGGTTGTGTGGTGCAGTTGGGGGAGGGAATGAACTGGGCTGGTTTTGGGATGCGGTGGGGGAAGGGGAGATTTTGAAGCTGGTGAAGTCCACGTTGATACCATTGGGCTGCAGGCTTCCCAAGCGGAATATGAGTTGCTGTTCCTGCAACCTTCGGGTGGCATCATTGTGGCACTGCAGGAGGCCCATGATGGACATGTCATCTAAAGAATGGGAGGGGGAGTGGAAATGGTTTGCGACTGGGAGGTGCAGTTGTTTATTGCGAACTGAGCGGAGGTGTTCTGCAAAGCGGTCCCCAAGCCTCCGCTTGGTTTCCCCAATGTAGAGGAAGCCACACCGGGTACAGTGGATGCAGTATACCACATTGGCAGATGTGCAGGTGAACCTCTGCTTAATGTGGAAAGTCATCTTGGGGCCTGGGATAGGGGTGAGGGAGGAGGTGTGGGGGCAAGTGTAGCATTTCCTGCGGTTGCAGGGGAAGGTGCCAGGTGTGGTGGGGTTGGAGGGCAGTGTGGAGCGAACAAGGGAGTCACGGAGAGAGTGGTCTCTCCAGAAAGCAGACAGGGGTGGGGATGGAAAAATGTCTTGGGTGGTGGGGTCGGATTGTAGATGGCGGAAGTGTCAGAGGATGATGCGTTGTATCCGGAGGTTGGTGGGGTGGTGTGTGAGAACGAGGGGTATCCTCTTTGGGCGGTTGTGGCGGGGGCGGGGTGTGAGGGGTGTGTTGCGGGAAATGCAGGAAACGCGGTCAAGGGCGTTCTCGACCACTGTGGGGGGGAAAATTGCGGTCCTTGAAGAACTTGGACATCTGGGATGTGCGGAGTGGAATGCCTCATCGTGGGAGCAGATGCGGCGGAGGCGGAGGAATTGGGAATAGGGGATGGAATTTTTGCAGGAGGGTAGGTGGGAGGAGGTGTATTCTAGGTAGCTGTGGGAGTCGGTGGGCTTGAAATGGACATCAGTGCAGGAGGGTGGGTGGGAGGAGGTGTATTCTACAACAACATCAAGTTTCTTTTTCTCCTCAGAGTACACAGAATAGAGAGGGAGAGAGCCAGAGCAAGAGCACAAGAGTGCGAGAACGTGCAAGAGAGCTAGCGGGCGAGAAGACAGAAGAGAGAAAAGTAGTAACACATTTGTACAACATCTTCCATGTACTTAGCATGTCCCAGAAGTAAGTACTTTAAAAGAAAGGGAAAAGGGCAGCCAACTTGTAGAAACTGCAAACAAACAGCAATACAATAAATGACCAAAGTGTTTTTTGATGGTGATGAATGGGCGATAAGTGCTGGTTACGGCACCAGAGAAATACCTTGCTCTTTCCAGCATAATGTCATAGCATCATTTACACCCGGCTAAACAGAGCAACAAGAAAGAGCTAGAAACATACAGTAGGTGAGCCAACACTTGGAAAGATAATGTTAGATCAGAGCCTTCCATCCGTAGCTACATGTTCCTGCTCTTAACTGCACATTAACTAGGGTCCCCTTACGTGCTGCATTTAATTGATGTGACACAAGGCAACTATACCAACTGGCAAATAAGCTTACTTCAATGCATCTACAACACATCCTCTTAGCATAACTAATGTTTTGAATAAGTCAGTAGTGATTTTAAAATATAGATTTCTGAACTCTCCCTCACCCAACTCTCATTTTTCAAAAAAATCCTTCTGAAAGCTCAACTACTGGGTACAAATAACAGCAGTGTCTCTCTGTGTAACAGACCTACCTTCGGTCCACTACCATTGGGAGTCTGAATGGTGAGTACTGGCTGCTATGCGACTGTTGGGACAAGTTGTCAAAACTGCTCCACTTCTCCAGCAAGACACACAAATGAACATTTTCAATGCACTAAGGTGTGCATACTGTTGTCTTGGAAAATCCTTGTCCCAGTCCCAAATTAATTATGTTAGGCCATTATCGATTGAGATCAGGCAGCACTGCTTCAAACAGAAGGTAATAGGATACTGGGACTCTCTCTCACAAATGGATGTAGATACTGAATGTCTATAAAGACTGTGATTAATAGATTTTGAAATGTAGGTACTCTGTGTAAGTGGAGCCAAGGTAAAGGTCACCAATTATCTAGCTGAACAGCACAATTTGCAAAGATGGCTGAATTCTTACATCCATTCCTACATCAATAGAGTTCTATATGTGACCTGTGATTTGACCATCCTGAGAGCTACAGCATCCACCTAGAGACTCAGCATATGCAGATCTTGGAAGAAATTTGAAGCCAGTTGTGCAGACCCTGCAGTTGTTAATGTTAGAAGTTCACTGGGGCACCAAGTAAACTTTAAGTGGGGTGGCTTCTGTATCTCAATAGATCAAACTAGAAACCAACTGCATATTTTCCTGAGATCCCTGTCAGAAGCCACAAATGAAAAAAAAGTGTCAATCTCCCACAGTAGAATCCCTGTCTGTTCAGTGCTTAGCACCCACAAAATACAAAATAAACTGAGTAGGAATTGCAATTTTATATTCACAGTATCACAAGAACATATCATAAATTCACACCTGTAAAACACAGAAATGGTTTGATAGTTCAGTCAATAAAAGCCATACATAGCAACGACAAAATTATTGTGACAGCGCACCTTATGTTACCTTATTGCCTCTACCCAATTTAAATAAAATCAATAGATCTTTTATTGAATGATTGTTTTATTATACGTTGAGAAGCAATCAGGTTGTAGTAACTGCTTTACAAATAGAGTGAAATCGGTGGTTCTGCCCTACCAGTAGGAAAATGTTGTGTCATTGTTTCCTACTTCTGAGGCATGCTTTCTTTAGCAAGTGGGAGCAATAAAATTACCCTGTACATTTTCAGCATTACCTTCATGACCCTCATGAAAAGTCTGGCTCTTGGAGTCAGACCAAAGCAGACCATTGGACCACCTCAGCACAAAAAAGGGTGCCTTTGGCTAAAGGTGAGAAAGCGCACAGCTCACCATCCCACTTGGCTGTCATGTCACAGGTAACTGTGCTCTAATTTAATGCTTAGTATTCAGCAGCTGTCTCTAAAGAAAGACATAAAAGCTGCTGAAGCTTAGACTGCAATGGAACTCACCGTGATTCGTAGTAGTGATGCTCTCACGGAGGACCATTTGTCTTGCCTCCTATCCACAAGCAGAATAAATCCAATGTCACCATCTTGAAAGCTGGGAGGAGGAAATTTCAGGAACAAAATTTAATTTTTTTTTTTAAACAACATGCAGCTTCGCTTGCATAAAGTCAAGCAAGCCCCTGAGCCACTGACTCTCCAGCTGAAAAAATGCACCTGGATAATAAAGGTTTTTTTCACAGACCTTAATTCTGGTTTCAATTCCACCACTTCAAACATTTAGTGAGGAACAGATTGCTGCCAAATTCAAATCATGACCAAAGTCACAGGAGCAAAGCATATTCTAGTTTACATCACCCATTATTATATACCACAAGTTTTTGCTGTTGATAAAGACACGTGTTTCAGAAAGTTTAGAAGAAATTAGAAATCATACTCTTCAGACAGACACAAGAAACACCTCCCATGGGGACAGCTGACTCCTTCAGAAAATGGAGCAGTTGCACTTCACAAGCGAGAAACAGGGACATCATCACTGTTCACATCACATCAACTGCAAACAGAGGTTGTATAGGCTGTGAAGCTGTGATCTGTCAGAAACAGTTTCACTTTTCTGCATCATTCAGTCACGCCTGCCGCATATCGAACTGAACTAAGGAATCTATAAACCCCAGTCTTTGTCAGTCAGAGGGAATTGTACAATGCCAGCGAGGTGGTTTCAAGCCAATTACAAGTGGAATATAAAAGGAGATAGCCTAGCACATCATCAGTAAGCAAATGCTTATAATTTTAATTCTATAACACTGATCCAAAATATAGATATGAGATATCATTTCTCTATTAGATTATTTCATTGCAAAATTCTGCTTCTGTATCCATAGGGTGCAAAACTAGATAACAGCAGCTGTGGGTATGAGGCACTCACTGCAGATTTGCCCAATAATAAAATCCCCCTACTTTAAGATTTCAATTTGCCTTACAACATGATCTTCTTTTCTCGAACAGCCGAGCAGGAAAAAATATCCTCCCTCTTTACATTTCCAAATTCAAGCGAAAAGATGTTTAAATGAAACAGCAAGCAAGCCTGCTACGTAGACTTGTGATTCATCTATATATATTTAGTATCATTTATTTTAGTTTGTGTTTTTGAACTGGTGACTTTTCTGTGCGCTGGAAGGGTTTAATTATTAGTAAGTATGTCTTACGGCAATATCTTTTAAAACAGAGGGCTAGTATGGCCATACAACCATAGGAGATGGGAACATGAGTTGGTTATTCAGCCCCTCAAGCTATTTACTAGGATCATGGCTAATCCGACACTCCTCACATCCACGTCCATGAATTTCTCATTAATCCTTGTTTCACAGAGTGATCAAGAATCTATCGCAGCCTTAAATATACACAAGGATTTTGCCCCCACAGCTTTCTGTGGCAAGGAGTTCCAAAAACTCTCAACCTTCGGAGAAAAGTTGCTCCTCAATTCAGTCTTGAATTGGTGCCCCTTAATTCTGAGACTATATTCTCCAGTCCTGGGCTCTCCCATTATTCTTCCAAACTCCCAAGAGCACATTCCCAACCTGTTCAGCTTTTGCTCCATACCAGGGATAATCCTGTTTAAACATCTGTAGCGATTGTCCCAGCAAACTGCCTTAATGGCATATCATTGCTTAAATAAGGAGATCAACACAGCTCGTGGCACTGCAGATGTAGTCACACCAACACCTTGTACAGTTGTAGAAAGGTTTCCCTGCTCCTATACACCAACCTCTTTGAAATAAGGGCCAACCTGTGTGCTAGCTTTCTAACCTTCATGTATAAACTCCCTCAAGTCCTGTGTGTTGCAGCAAATAGCCATTTGAATAATATTCTGTTCTTTTGTTCTCCCTTCCAAAATGAACAATTTTACATTTGTCCATATTATAATCTTTTTGCCCGTCTTCTGCCAACTTACTTAACCTATTCCACCACAGCAAATGTGAATTCAAGGAAGACGCTTAATTCCAGATTCTATCAATGACCATGAAACCACTGTTTCACTCATGTCCTTTAGGGAAAGTAAATCTGTCATACTTAACTGGTCTGGCTTACATGTGGCTGAACCTTAACTGCCTTCGGGGTAATGAGGAACGGGCAAGAAATTTTGACCTAGCCAGAGCCACCCATATCTATGAGTGGTTAAAAGAAATCTGTCCATTATCATCCCTTTTTGTTTTGCACTATCATCCTTTTTGACATTTAATCTGCCCGGTCATCCATCCTTTCACAGAATTTCTTATTTTTTCCATTCAGAGAGTCATAGAGATGTACAACACACAAAACAGGCCCTTCGATCCAATTCGTCCATGCTGACAGGATATCCTAAATTAGTCTAGCCCCATTTGCCAGCATTTGGCCCATATCCCTCTAAATCCTCCCTATTCATATACCCATCCAAATGCCTTTTAAATGTTGTAATAATACGAGCCTCCACCACTTTGTCTGGCAGCTCATTCCATACATGTATCATCCTCTGTGTGGAAAAAGTTACCCATCAAGTCCCTTTTAAATCTTTCCCTTCTCAGCTTAAATCTACAGCCTCTAGTTTTGGACTCCCCTACCCTGGGAAAAAGACCTTGGCTAGTCACTGCTTCCATGCTCCTCATGATTTTACAAACCTCTATATGGCCACCCTTTAGTCTCTGATGCTCGACCGAAGATAGCCCCAGCCTATTCAGCCTCTATGGGAACATGCTGGTATATCTTGTCTGAACCCTTTCAGGCTCCACAACATCTTTCCTATAGCAACGAGATCAGAACTGCACACAGTATTCCAAAAGTGGCCTAACCACTGTCCTGTACAGCAGCAACATGACCTCCCAACTCCTGTACTCAATGTACTGACTAATAAAGGCTAGCGTACCAAACACCTTCTTCACTGTCTAGCTGTGACTCCACTTTCAAGGAACTATGAACCTACACTCCAAGGTCTCTTTGTTCAGCAACACACCCCAGGACCTTACTATAAAATGTATAAGTCCTGTTCTGATTTGTTTCCAAACTGCAGCACCTCATATTTATCTAAATTAAACTCCATCCGCCACTCCTCGGCCCATTGGCCCATCTGATCAAGGACCTGTTGTACTCAGGGGTAACCTTCTTCACTGTCCACTACACCTTGCAATCTTGGTGTCATCTGCAAACTTACTAAACATAACGCCAATATTCACATCCAAACCATTTATATAAATGACAAAAACAGTGGCCTCAGCACTGATACTTGTGGCTTACCGCTGGTCACAGGCCCCCAGCCTGAAAAGCAACCCTCCACCACCACCCTCTGTCTTCTATCCTCAAGCCAGTTCTACATCCAAATGGCTAGTTCTCCCTGCATTCCACATGATCTAATCTTGCTGACCAGTCTACCACAAGGAGCCATGTCAAACGCCTTATTGAAGTCCATATAGATCAAGCCCACCTTTCTTGCCTTCATCACTCCTCATTGTTACTTCTTCAAAAAAAAATGCAGTCAAGTTCCTCCCCCACCTTTCCCTTCCTTGTTTAAAAGTTAACTCTCTAAGCATTTCCATTCTAATGAAGTGTCAACTGACCTGAAACATTTATTTTGTCTCCACAGAGAGTACCATTATATGGAGTGGTTTGCCATTTTTATGGTAAATTGCAGCTGGAGAGATGAGAAATTTCTAATTTTCAATCCTTACATCAGGACTGATGTCTCTTTTCTGTTTCTTCTTCTTTTTTTCTCCCTCTTCCCTTTCTCCCCCACAACCCCCCCCCCCGCCACATTCCTGATCCGACTCCTATTGATCCTCCTTCCCACTCAGCTTTCCTTTGTCAATTGTCCCAATCCTTAAAGATCATTAGTTAAGGAAAATTGGTCATTTTGTTCAGCAAGGTTACAATGTCTACGGCTTATGCTGCAGCATTTTAAACTTGTGTTTCCAGCAAGCTATGATGCCTGATTTAAGCCGAGAGGTGTGGGAGGAAAGTCTTATTCAGAAGGTACCTGAAGAGATTCCCCCAAACTAACAAGATCAAGCCCACTGCTACATCCATCTACGTTCAACAACACAATAGTTGAAGTCTTACCTGGGAATACTAGTTAAATATGTTATAACAGTTTGGAACTCCTCCTCAGGGACATCAGTGAAATTTGAATATTCAGGAAAGGTTATAATTGGACAGCCATCTGCTCCTCGGCCTCCTGAAACAAAGAACACAACGATGAATAAATAATTGCCGTCCACAGCCTCAAGGCAATTCAAGTAAATAGTCCAAAAATATCCAAAAAACCCTCATGTAAAAATAGATCGCTGCCCACTCAAGTGGATATAAAAGTTTCATATTACCATCTCACCAAAAAGCAGGGCAGTGTTCTGGTCAATATTTAACCTTTAGCCAATGTCAATAAAATGAAACATCTGATCATTATCACACTGCTGCTTGTGCTGTTTTGTTCTTCAATGTAAATGTACCAATCATCCACAGGGGTTACTGAAATAACAAGACAAGGTTCTATTTTTAAAATAACTTTATTTGTATGTATTCTTATCAAGGAAACAACATTTGACGTCTACATCTGGTACTAATAGACTAACTACAAGTCATATCTATAGCATGTTCTCCTGAGATGGTAGTGATTGACAACAAGTTAAGGTGTGCACTCTTAATCATGAATGCACACCCTACCAAAACATCCTCCTCTACACTAACCAAAAGTTAATCTTAAAGAATCAAACCATTTAGACCATAGCAAAACAAATGTTGTGGTTGAATGTATAATTTTATTTAACGTCATCAATTTATTAGTCTTTCATCTTCCTCCACATATGCCTCTGTTCTCTCTCCCACATGCCCCTATTGCCCATGATCCTCTCTCCCACTGATCAGCCCTTTCACACTTTTAAACCTCCTTAGTCACACACCCTCCTCCACCACATCCATCTCACATTCCTCCCCCCTACACCTCACAGCCCAAACCCTCTTCCATGTCATGTTCCACTCCCCAACTTCATATTGCACCCCTCCACCCCATCCATCCAGCGCCCCCCCCCCCACCCCAATGCCACGTTCCACCCCCTTCCACCTTGTACATGTCCCTTCCCTCCTACACCTCATGTCACAGCTCCTTCATCTCAAATTCTCCCTCCTGCAACTTACATTCATCCCAACCTCCACCTCAGTGTCTCGCCTTTGCCACAGGGACCTAACTGACCCTCAACACAAAACCCTCTCACCTCCATCTCATCGAGTTGTACTTAAAAAAGGCAAGATCGGCAGAAACCCAAATGTTTAAGCTCTTTTCCTGCTTGAACCTCACAGCAGTCAGATCACAAATAAAGTTCTTCTAGATTTGGTGCAATCTTACAGAAACCCAATGACCACTGATTGAAGCAAAATGAGGCATGGGATTGGCAGTCCCAGATGAGAAGAGAACTTGAAGCTGTAGTCACAGAGTGGTATTGGGGACACTGTTGCAAAGGGGCACTGAACCCAGGGTTATAATAAGGGATGAGAACTGATCCAAATGCTGCACTCACATATGGGAACTGATCCTGATGCTGTAGTACAGATGGGAATGGAACCAGTTTCTGCAATTACAAAATGGGAACATTCACTGTCCTTAGGGAATGATAACTGACACAGACACCATTTCCAAATGGGAACTAAACCCTCACAAGCCTTCACTGAGCTAGTGGATGCTCACAACTTTCAGCATGAGCTGCTCCTGCATTTGTCTACAGACTTGTGCATCCACCACTTCAGCCTGTCATCACTCTTAACTGCCTCCTCAGGCTACTCATGGTTCAGGCTCCCTCTATCAGAAGCCATATGAAATCCTCTCAGGCCTTGTGACCATTTGTCTCACATTCGTCAGCACTACAACTGCCAGAGTTGAATGCCATAATTGCAGCTGCGAGCCCCATACTCTCCAGTATCGTATCTACCTGCACCACTGGCCTGTCACTGACTATATTGCCTCTGTTGGCACCATCAGCGTCACCTCTGCCAGCCTTGTATCCAATCAGCAAGCAACCGCCAGCATCGTTCCACTAGCCTTGCAGACAACAGACCCGCAACTGCCATTACTACCCACTGGCAGCTTTGGCCTACTAATAAGCATCCGTCATACCCTTGCCAGCCTCATAAGCATCAGTACCAGAAATGCCAGAGTTACCATCAGCAAGCTTGCAACTATCCATGTTAATGTCACCAGCCATGCATCTGCCAATGACACAGATGCCTGCTTGCAACCGCCAAATACAACAGTTGGCTGGACAGCTGGTTTACGAAGCAGTGTGATGCTGACTGCGTAGGTTCAATTCACGTCACTGGCTGAGATTACCACAAAAGGGCTCTCCTTTCTCAACCTGGCCCCTTGCAGGAGCTGTAGTAACCCTCAGGTTAGTTCACCCCCAGCTATCTCTCTCTAAATGGGCGCCACGGTGGCTCAGTGGTTAGCACTGCAGCCTCACAGCGCCAGGGACCCGGGTTCGATTCCCACCTCGGGCAACTGTCTGTGTGGAGTTTGCACATTCTCCCCGTGTCTGTGTGGGTTTCCTCCGGGTGCTCCGGTTTCCTCCCACAGTCCAAAGATGTGCAGGTTAGATGGATTGGCCGTGCTAAATTGCCTGTAGTGTTCAGGGGTGTGTGGGTTATAGGGGGATGGGTCTGGGTGGGATGCTTCAATGGGCAATGTGGACTTGTTGGGCCGAAGGGCCTGTTTCCACACTGTAGGAAATCTAATCTAAATGAAAAAGCAGCCCTACAGCAACTTGACAACAGCCACGTGCTCTAGGACCTCCTTCACTAACCTCACAAATCACTCATCTTGCCGTGACCAGAATGCAACTAGTCCCTCAAGTTCTGAACAAGGTCTAGGCCCGAAACATCAGCTTTCCTGCTCCTCTGATGCTGCTCGGCCTGCTGTGTTCATCCAGCTCTACACCTTGTTATCTCAGATTCTCCAGCATCTGCAGTTCCTACTACCGCTCTCAAGTCCCAACCTCTCCCCTGCGGTGACCCACCACCAACCTACTAACTGGAAGCTTTGCACCACATGCACTACAATCAAGGTCGCGGCCATCAGCATATCCGTCGCAAGCGCTGTCGCTGCTGGCCGAGTTAGTCAAGGTCATCATCACCAGCCTCTTCTGTCCCCAGCCTTGCAACCACCAGTGTCACCGACTGGGAACCCCAAAAATGACAGTGCCACGATCACCAGGTTTGCCCACCCGTCACCATCCAGCAGCAAACCCCGCATGCCCCACCCCCCACAACACCCCAAAACCTCACACCTGCCCAGCCATGCAACAGCTAACCCTGAAACTGCCGCTCAACATAAGTGACACAATTTTTACTAAACCCAATAATGATGGCCATAACAATTTCACACAACTCGGTGTAGTCAGTCACATTGTAAAATCATACGATCATGGTGGCCATAAATTTGATGGACTTGTGTCAGGGCCTCATATTCCTCTGGGAATCTCATTTCTAGAAGAATTCCAGTGCCACTCAACACAGGAGATATTCCCACTGGTGGCCTCATGTAAATAAATAGTTCCATTACACTTTTGTGAATGTGTTCCTCATCCTATTAATACTGGGCCTTCCTGGCCTGACACACAGAGGAGGATCTTCAATGTAACTCAGTGACTATGGCACTTGTGCTGAATTTTCCTATCTCCGTAAATTCGATTGGCAGAATTTTCCTCTTCCTGTACTGGTGCGCTCTATATATCCATCGACAAGTAATGTCAATAGTTATGCAACTGAGTTTACACCAGCAAGTTACATGCTATTAGCAAATCTCTTCTCGACAAAAGGATGAATTTTTTAAAAAGGGCATTAAAAATAATTGACCATTTCCCCTGCCATGTTCAAGAGTGTTACCATGGGGTATACAACGTACATCCAACAACACAGCCTTGTCATCATCTAGGAGAGGCCAAAAAATTCTAACTGACCTGAAGGCAGAATTTGGTTCCTGTGTGTCATTATACCACGAGGATGGTTGTGGCCTTCACCTTAGCCATACTTCAGAGATAAAACACTTGACACATTATACATGGTAAAATATTTTCAATATAAGCTGGTTAAACAAAATGGATGAAATACACATTTAAATTAATGGATTTTGAAGTAATCAAACAGCTGATGACACAGTTTAGTTGCTACGCAATTTTAAAATGCTTCAAGGGACTGCATCCGCGTACAGATAAATATAGGTAGTAACCAAGGCAACCAAGGTATCCCTTAGTTACCATGCAGATCTGACACCAGATCCACAGACCTAACATTCACAGCTTTCACCGCACAAAGTTTAAAAATGGACATGCGCTTTTACAGTCCATCCACATTCTAGCAAAGAATGTAACACTGATCAGAACTTCAGTGATCAATTGTTGTGCTATTGTGCATTATTTAAAAATGTCAACATTCCTCTGCTTTGCAATCAGAGTTGCTCATTTGTTATGGGCACGAAGTAGAGAGGCATGCTGACTCTCTCACTTTTTCAAGGGAAGACTAACACTTAGACCATGTAGTAGAATCTGAATAGTACGCAAGAGATTCATGGTTGGGACTCCAACTTCCCCACCTACCTATCTTGTGACGCCCAAGTACCTACTGAAATGGACAGCCTGTGCCCTGACACCCCAGATATTTTTGAAGCAGTGCTGAGGTTTTTGAGGTTAGAGACATAGTGGTTGCTGTTTTTGGATAGCGACCAGCAGGTCGACAACACTGCTACGCCTGTGAGTTTCAGAATCTAGGGACAGTGTCAAGTTATCCTCTCCCTGCTTTAGGGCCAATCCCTTTGTCATTAAATTGGGTGTAGGATTGGTATAGGACTCTTGCACCAGCCGGATATCTCACTTACATAGATGAGACGAACTCTGTTTATAAAAGGCCAATTCTGGTCAAGTTGGGCTTTTTAAAGCAAGATAAATCAGCCCTTTCAAAAAAAATATCAAATCCCAATCTTTAGTTGTAAACATCTTTCTCCTTAAAATTTCCACAGTGGTAAGAATGACAAGGTGCTCATATAACCATTTTTTCAATGAAGCTACTATTCACAAAATGTGAATAATATGTAAAATGTGAAAGATAAGTGAAGAACAAGCCACTGGCAGAAAACTGAGCTTTCAAACCCTTCAGTAATCTTCAAAATAATCAACAATAACTACACTGTGTATCCATTTCCTTGCTGTCTTTAGATGTGGAACAATGCCTCATATCTTGTTTCTCCATAAGAGTTTACAAAAGGTGCAAGTTACAATCCAAAAGTATAGTACAACCTTACAACCTGTCAAGGGAAAGAGTTTTGCATTGAGGCCCCATCTAATGTGGCCTGTAATCACCATTACATCGCTGTCTCTGGATCAAAACCGGGGAACTCTTAGACAGCACTGTGCTCCATTTGTAGGTTTCAATAGCTTCGCTTTGTAAACAGATAACTACAAGTCATGTAACTATGGAAAGCATTTCCTCAAACATCACCCACCCTCTCTTCATAAGGAACTACCATAAATTGCACGTGCTATTTGCAACTGCAAGTTGACAAATATACACAGTTGGTAAAGAAAATGATTGCTCATGAACAAAAACTATTGCTTATTCCAGTCTGTCCCACATCTTTGCGGCTTTCTGCATGGGAAATCATGTCTTACAAAATTGATTGAGTTGTTGAAGGGGTGACCAAGAAAGTAGATGAAAGGCAGTGTGGTAGACATTGTCTACATGGACTTTAGCAAGGCCTTTGACAAGGTGCCACACAATTCTTGTTGAGTAAGGTTAAATCTCATGGAATCCAGGGAGAGCTAACCAACTGGTTACAAAATTGGCTTGAAGGTAGAAGACAGAGGGTGACAGTGGAGGGCGGAGTTTCAGGCAGGAGGCCTGTGACCAGCAGTGTTGGGTCCATGTTATTCATCTTTTATATAAATGATTTGGATGCGAATCTAGGAGGTGTGGTTAGTAAGTTTTCAGATGACACCTAACTTGGTGATATAGTGGACAGTGAAGGTTATCTGGGAATGCAGTGAGCTCTTGATCAACTGGACCAGTGGGCTGAGGAATGGCAGATGGAGTTTAGTTTAGATAAAAGCAAAGTGTTGCATTCTGGTAGGTCAAACCAGGGCAGGTTTATACAGTCAGTGGTAGGGCCCTGGGGAGCATTGTAGAACAAAGAGATCTAGGGGTGCAGGTGCCCAGCTCCTTGAAAGCGGATTCACAGGTAGACATGGTGGTGAAGATGGCTTTTGGCATGCTCACTTTGATCGATCAGAGCACTGAATATAGGAATTATCGCCTTGTTACAGCTGTACATGATGTTGGTGAGGTTACATTCGGACCTGCGTGCAGTTCTAGTTCTCCTGCTATAGAAAGGATATTATTAAACTGGAAAGAGTGAAGAAAAGATTTACTAGGATGCTAGTTTTGAGTTCTAAGGAGAGGCTGGATAGGCTGGGATTTTTCTCCCCTCAGAGCATAGGAGACTGAGGGGTAACCTTATGGAGGTCTATAAGATCATAACAGGCATAGATATGATGGATAGCCAACAGCTTTACCACATGGGAAGGGGGTCTAAAACCAGACAGCATGAGTTTAAAGGGAGAGGGGAGAGATACGACAGGGTCCAGAGAGGCAATTTTTCTTCTCCCACACAGAGGGTTTGCGTGCGATTGGATCAGGCTGCCAGAGGTAGTTGTGGGAGTGAGTACAATTTTATCATTTAGGAAACAATTAGACCAGTACATGGATAGAATAGGTATGGAGGGACATGGACCAAACACAAGCAATTGGGACTGGTTTATGTTGTGAAAAGTTGGCCCGAAGAGCCCATTTCCACACTGTAGACCTCGATGACTATGAATCTCTTGTCAGCTGTCTGCAGCAAAGGAGCAGTTCCTCCAGGTGTAGGTTTATATCTGCAGCTGGAAATGATGTAGCCGGTCATTCATGTTTTTGTATCATCAAGGTGACAATTTGACTATTTGGAACCAGTATGGAGAAGTGGACTTTTGTTAAGCATATTTTGAATTTTGAAAGTTTGCACGCTATGGTTCTCTGATGCTCAAGTTCTAGCAGAGTGCAGCTTAGCTTTCTTTCATTTGACTTTGATTTTGTCATTCACTTCTGTTACTATTTCTGGCGGTCAGTAGTTTATGTCAGCTGTTGGAAAAATAGTTTGGATGTGGTGACATTAATCAGTGGTTCAGGCTACTTCCTTTCTGTATGCATATCTCTTCACGCTACAATTGTCTTGTACATTATCCCTTTGTATCTGCTCAATTTTCATGATTCCTTCAGTGCTGTCTCCAGCTTTCCATTCGACTCGGGACAGTGTGGAAATGATGGCTGGTACCAAATTTTCCAATTATTTATGAAGCGCCTGTTTTCTTCACTCAAATTTTTTTCTTTATTCACTGTGGGATGTGGATATCACTGGTCAGCAGTTATTGCCCTTGATGGTAGTGAGATGCCTTATTGAAAGCTACAGTTTATGTGCAGTAAGTAGATCTTTAATGCCCTTAGGGAGGGCTTTCCCAGGTTTTGACTCAGTGGCAATGAAGGAACGGTGATATATTTCCAAGTCAGGTTGGTGAGTAGGCCTGGAAGGAAACCTGAAGCCGGTGGTGTTCCCAAGAAGCTGCAGTCCTTATCCTTCTAGATGGAAGTGGTTGTGGGTTTGGAAGGTGCTGTCTAAGGACCTTCGGTGAATTTCCGAGGTGCATCTTGCTGATAGGGTATACACTGCCACTACTGAGCATCGGTGGCAGACGGAGTGAATGGATGTCAATGTGATACATGCATTCAGTCGTAGTGCCATTGACTTTGTCTTTTTGACATCATTCTGCACTCGAGACACACTCGATTCTTGACTTCACTTCTCCTCCAACCCACCCTTGCAGCTTTCTACTTCCTATTACCAGCTTAACACCCTTAAAAATTACACCTTACACTCCCAACCCTTCCTCCCTACAACTTGGTTTTAAATTAACCCCAAGAGTACTTGCAAGGATACCATTCGCAATCCTGTGAAGACGTAACCTATCTAGATCGTACAAGTCCCACCAACTGATCCCAATGCCTTAGAATTCTTATGTTTTCCTCCCTGTAATCAGATTTTCAGCCACATGTTCAATTGATCAATTCTCCTGTTCCTAATCGGTGCTAACATGTGGCACTGGGAGTAATCTTGTGATTAGTCCTCTTGAGGTATACTTTTCAATTTCTTTCTCAACTCCCGAATTCCACTTTCGGAACCCAAACCCTCCTCTTACTTAATTCTGAGGAAGGGTCACCAGGCCTGAAACGTCAACTCTGATTTTGTTTTCTTTGCAGATGTTGCCAGGCCTGCTCAGCTTTTCCAGCATCTTCTGTTTTTGTTCCTGCTCATACTTGGTGTCATTAGCACCAATGTTGTCTATCATGTACGGCTGACCCGAGCATTCTGGAAAGGGTCACTGGACCCGAAACATTAACTCCGATTTCTCCCCTCACATGCTACCAGAGCTGCTGAACTTTTCCGGAATTTCTGTAGCTGTTTCCGCTTTCTAGCATCTACAGTTCTTTCAGTTTTTAACCAAATTTCCTGCTGCACACGAAAACAAAAGCCCTGAAGAGTTGCGGAAACCGTAAATCAGAAATGCTGGGAAAACATCGTCCATTCTCCATCCAGCCTGGTGATCTGACGGAGGAGATGCTACCAGACATACCCAAGGGGCAGCGTACAGAGGTGTGCCAAACCTGCAGGAGGTCAGAGCATGGTGACCCTCTGCAGGAACTGTCAACAGGAGGGGCACCTGATCAAGGACTACAAGTAGTCCAGGAGTCTGAGGGAGGAAACAGGCCAGCTTTACAAGGCCTGCCCAAGACAGGGGACCCTGTAGAGGTTTTAAGTGTGTGGGCAAGGATGTGGCAATGGAGTATAGTATAGGATAATGTGAAAATTTCCATGCTGGGAGGAAGAACAAAATGAGAAGCAATTCTCTAAACAGTGAGAGATTGCACAGGTGAGCTGCATAGAGCTCTGGGCTAACAGAATGTTATCATTTGTTGCAAGGGCAAATTAATACAGAAGTAGAAAACAAGACCACATCCGGAGTACTTCATACAGTATTAATGACCTTATTTAAAGAATGTAAATTATTAGAGGCAGATCAGAAAAGGCTTATCTCGCCAACAGTGGGAATGAGAGGGGTGTCTCATGAGGAAGGGATGGACAGACCAGGCTTGGATCTGTTGGAGTTTAGAAGAGCTTAGAATGGAACATAAAAATGAAGAATCTTGACAGGATAGTTGTGGAGCAGATGCCTACTCTTTACAGGAGGACCTACAGCTAGGGCCAACATTTAAAAAAAAGAAGCAGCAGGCGCCCATTTAAACAGACGTTAACAGTTTTTTTTTCCTCCCAAGAGGGTTGTGGTATTTGGAACTCTTCCTGAAAAGGTGGTGGACGCAGACTGTTAATATTTTTAAGGTAGAAGTCGCCACTTGTTAAGCAAGAGGTTGAGAAGTTATTAGGGTAGAAGGCTACAATCAGATCTGCCACAATCGTACTGAATGATGGAAGAAGATCAAGGTGCTAAACAGCCTACACATGCTCCTAGTTCGTACGTTTGTATGTAACAATGTAAAGTTCCAAACAATTAAACACAGTACAACCAACTGTGTGTATTTCAATGCATATTTTAAAACCAAACTTTTCTTTTCCAATATGTTAACAAGCATCAAGGAATAATGCATACTACAGCCAAATCTATAATCCCCGTACGTACACACACTTTCAAATTAATTCCATGGACGATATGGGTCACTTGCATTGCGTCAAAAGAGGTCAAAGCTACATGTAAAGCACCCATCACCATATAGCCTTCTTGTAGGCAATGCAGTTCACATCTTGCAAAAACACTTATCTTTACTGCTTCCTAAACAAACTTCTATTGCTTTCTTGTAGTTGAAAGCATTTGGTTTTACATTTTGTGCCTGCCAAAGGAGCTGCACCATTTTAAATTCTGACTCTTTGAAAATAAATACTCGGAATATAGATTTTAGTTACTGTAATAAATTAGGTTTCTGCACCATTACCAAAACAGTTACCTAATCATAATCAACTTGGTATTGCTACATTGTAATAGTTACAAGTGGCTTTCCTACTGTCAAACAAAGGAATTATAATCCAAGTTTAGTACCACATCTGTCAATGGGACCATAAGCAAGTGAGAGGTGATGTAAACAATGATTCTTACCTGACCGAATAGCAAATTTTTTGGCCAGCAGTTCAGTGATGTGAGCAGCACATACAGGACTGTTTTGCTGCATGGTTTCATCTATGAAATCAAACAAATTAATAAGTATTAACTCAAGGTGAAATTTAGCAAATCTCTCCTTTATTCTACACAGAACAATGAATTATACAAGCATTGCATTATACTACAGTTTTTGATCAATAGTTGTGATCTTCTCAGAGACTAATAACATAAAATATGAACTTATGACTTTGAAAAGAACGAACATGAAGACTTCACGCTTTACAACATTTGCCATCACAAATAAAGAAGGAAAAAAAAACCATAAAAGCTCAAATGACGCCATAGCTCGGAATCCAGAAGTCCCAAACGTTGTCCCAGTACCCAAATTGTTTCACCCCAACCCCTTCACCAAGAGCAAAAATAAAGTTGCCAGAAAAGCTCAGTGGGTCTGGCAGCATCTGTGGAAGAGAAAACAGAGTTAACGTTTCGGGCCCAGTGACCCTTCCTCAGAACTGATGGCGGCTGGGAAAATGTCAGTTTATATGCAGAAAATAGGGAGGTGGGTGGGGTAAGGAGTAAACGAAAGCATCGAGCCCAAAGAGAGAGAAAGACAGTTGGACAGACAAAGGAGTTGCTAACGATCAGGCTGGGAGGGTGAATAGTTGTTAATGGGGACTGTTAGTGACTAACAACAGGGAGTGTGTACTGGCAGGCTGTGGTAACAAGGCCAGGTGTATGGGGTGGGATGCTGGGACATGGGAGAGTTCAGGGCCTAAAATTATTGAACTCACCATGAAGATGGGGAAGAGGAAAATTAGGACAGGATCTGTTGTTCATGAAAGCATCAGAAAATGTAAAAGTTCAACGGCCATTAAACAGAATTAATTTTCAAAAATCAAGATTTCCAAAACAAAGCTTGACGATGGCCTTTTGGCTTTAGAGAAAATGGTGAATAACTAAAACTAAGAGTTTAAATGGGAGGCAACATATTTTTAGAAAGGTCCAGGCACGTTGAGATTGATACAGGTAGATATGTATTTGCTTCCTTGACATCTATTTCCAATTCTGGGGATAGGCTGGTCGCCAATATCCACTATAAATTCTCTATACATCCACACACCCTGTTCCCTGTAAAGACTCTACTCCATTCTCCCAGCACCTCCATTTCTATCACATCTATTAGGATAACGCAAACTTCGAAAAGGTGGTCTCCGCAATGTCCACTTTCTTCCTCATCCGATGAATCCCCAGCACTATATTCATGGAGGCCCAAAGCCATGTCCAACCCATCTACTAAACTTGGGCCCTCATCATTTCTCTTCCTTCCCACAATAGCAACACAATCTCCCCCTTATCCTCACTTACCATCCCACCAGCATCCACATTCAGAGGCTCATTAGCTGCCATTTCTGCCACGTCTAGCAGAATGCTACAACCAGACACATATTCCCTTTCCCTCCCCTCCCCTCCCTTGCCAGCCTTCAGCAGGGACCATTCCCTCCAGGACACCTTGGCCCACTTCTCCTTCACTCCCAACACCCATCCATAGCTTGAGGGCACCTTCCCCTGCAACTGCCGAAGGTGTAACACCGTACCTTTACCTCCTCCCTCCTCAGTATCCAAGGGCCCAAACACACCTTGCAGGTGAAGCAGCAGTTAACATGCACTTCACTCAAAATTGAGCCTGCTGCATTCGCTGCTCACAGTAGGGTCTCCTCTCTACTGGGAAAGCGAAACACAGACTGACCGACCCCTCAGCGGAACATTCTGTCTGCAAAAAAAAAGAAACTGAGCCACTTCAACCACCACATAGTTCCCTGGCCAACATGTGTCTCAGGCTTGCGGCAGTGCTCCAACGAAGCTCAAACTGCAGGGGGAAGAACACAACTCACTTTCCACTTGAGATCCTTTCAGCCTTCTGAATTCAATTTCAAGTTCAGTAACTTTGAGGCTTCAGCTGCTCCCATGTCCTTACCCAAGTCCTACACCCCAGGCCGTGTTATGACAGTGTTATCACACAGGGGCATTGTTAGCCACTAACAGTCCCCATTACTAACTACTCATTCTCCTTACCTGGCTGTTGTCCACTACTCTCTGTCCAACTGTCCTCTCTCTTTGAGCTCTAGCTCCATCTATTGTTCGCTGTGTACCCCCTCAACCCACCTTATCTTCTGCGTTAAAAAAAACTTTCCCAGCTACCATCAGTTCTGACGGATCACTGGACCTGACACATTAATTCCAATTTCTCTCCACAGATGCTGCCAGGCCCTACTGAGCTTTTCCAGCAATTTTTGTTTTGGTTTCTGATTTCCAGTTCTTCAGTTCTGAAGAAAACAAATGCGTTGTAGACAAACCTGCACAAAACTAGACAGAAAGGCACTTGTGAGAGGGATACAAACAGTTTACACAGAGATACTGATATGTTAAGCAAGTGGGCAAATGGAATATAATGTGGGAAAGTGTGAAGTTCCTCATTTTTGAACAGGAGAACAAAAGAAGAGAATTATTTAAATGGAGAAATAGTTCAGAAAGCTGCAACACAACAGGGCTTTGGAAGACTTGTGCACAAAACACAGAAAGCTAGCACACAGGTAATCAGGAAGGCTAGTGGAATATTAGCCCTTATTTCAAGAAGATTGAAGTCGAAGAGTGGGGAAGCCTTATCGAAATTGTACAAGGTGCTAGTGAGGCCACATCTGGAGTATTGAGAGATAGCAAGAACTGCAGATGCTGGAGTCAGAGACAACACAATATGGGTCTGGAAGAACACAACAAGCCAGACAGCAGAGGCGCACAGCTGTCTGGCCTGCTGCATTCCTCCAGCTCCACAGTGTTAGCTAGAGTACAGTGCGCAGTTTTAGTCCCTTTATCTAAAGCAAGGCTATTATTTCATTGGAAGCAGTTCAGAGGTTAGCTAGGATGATCATTGGTATGGCAGGATCGTTTTATAAAAAGTATAGGCTAAACAGTTTGGGAATCTACTCATTGGAATTTAGTAGAATTTGCGATGATGATATTGAAACGTATGGGTTTAAGGGGCATGACAGCATAAATATTTCTCTCATTGGAGAGCGCATAGGACCAGAAGGCACAGTCTTAGAATTGTTTTAAGGAATGAGGAATGTCTTCTCTCAGAGGGTTCAGTGTCGTAGGAACTCCACATCACAGCATCCTCCTGTTCATATTTCTTACAGCCCCACTTACTCCTGAGGTTGTAATCACCAGAAGACTGTAAGATATAGGAGCAGAATTAGGTCATTCAGCCCATCAAGTCTACTCTGCCTTTCAATCATAGCTGATATGCTTCTCAACCCTTTCTCCTGCCTTCTCCCCATAATTCCTGATCCCCTTACCAATCAAGAACACAATCTATCTCCATCATACATACACTCAAAGACTTGGCCTCCAAAGCCCTTTGCAGCAATGAGTCCCACAGTGTCAGCCCCTCTGTCTGAATGGATTCTTCCTCTTCTCAGTTCTAAAGGGCTATTCCTTCACTTGGAGGCTGTGCCCTTGAGACCTCATCTCTCCTACTCGTGGAAACACCTTCTCCATGTGCAGTTGGGCTGAACCTTACAGAGCACTGAATCAGATTTCCCCCATCGTCCTTCTAAACTCCAAGTACAAATCCAGAATTCTCACTGCACCTCATATTCAAAAGGTCTTCATCCCCACGATCATTCTGTCCTCTGGACCCCCTCCAACACCATCACATCATTCCTTACAATATTCCAAATGCAATCTGACCAGATCCTTATATAGCCTCAGCAGTACATTACTATTCTTGTGTTCTAGCCCTCTTGAAACAAATGCTAACATTGCATTTGCCTTCTAAACTGCCAAGTGAACCTGCACGTTAACAGAGAGAATCCTGAACTTGTGCTTCAGATTTCCAAAGCCTTTCCCCATTTGGAAAAAAACAGTCTACACCTCTATTCTTCCCACTGAAGTGCATAACCTCAATCCTTCCCACATTGTATTTCATCTGGCACTTCATTGCCCATTCTCCTAGCATGTCCAATTTTTTCTGCAGCCTCCTCACTTCCTCAATACTACCAGTTCCTCAACTCATCTTTGTGTCATCTGCAAACATAGCAACAATGATCTCAGATCCCCTGTCCGGATCATTAATGTATAGTGTGAATAGCTGTGGTCCAACAGGGAGCCCTGCGGAGCTCCACTAGTTACTGGCTGCCATCTTGAAACAGATCACTTTATCCCTGGTCTGTCTTTTGCCAGTTCCTTGCCCCAACACCACCAGCTCTTCACTTATTAACAGCCTCCTGTTCGGCACCTTGTGAAAGGCCTCCTGGAAATCCAAACAGATCATGTTCACCAGCTCTGCTCTGTCTAACGTGCTCACTACCTTTGCGAAATGATGCCAACAGATTTGTCAGGCAACACCTCCCCTTGATGAATCTGGACTAAATCAGTCCCAGTTAACTGTGTACTTCTAAATACTTCACAATCTCATCATTAGTAATTGTAAATTCTTACGAACGACCAAGGACATGCTAACAGGCCGATAATTTCCCGTCTTCTGCCTCCCTTCCTTCTTAAATACTGGTGTTACATTAGCCATTTTCCTGTCTTCTGGGGCCCACCCTGACTCGTGATTCCTGAATAATCACTGCCAAAGCCTCCACATTGTCTTCAGTTATTACATTCAGAGGTCTGAGGTATAGTCCATCCGATTTGTCCACCATCAACATTTCAGCTTCCTCAGGTGACTTCTCCTTCAGTGATGGTCACTGCATGCCCCCTCACTCCTTTGAAGTTTTGCTATGCTGGAGTCTTCCACTGCGAGAACTGATGTGACGCACATATTTAGTTCCTTCCACCATTTCTTCCCCAACCCCCCCCCCCCCATCACCATTACTACTTATCCAGCCTCACTTCCAAAGGTCCAGTGCCCACTCTTGCCACTCCTTTACCTTACAGCTATCAAAAAAACACTCTCGCAATGTTATTTTGCATGACTAACTAGCTTTCTCTCAAACTTCAGCTTCTCCACCTTTAACACTGTTTTGGTAATCTTTTCTGGTTATAAAGCTTCCCAATCCTCTGGCTTCCCTCTAATCTTCACCACATTGTATGCTTTTGCTTTTACGCTGTTCCTGATTTCCCTGCCATGGCTGTCTCAGCCTCCCCATGGTATGTAGGTTCCTTCTTCTGGGCTGAATTTCTGCTGCCCCTCCCAAAATACCCCCAGAAATGCCTGTCATCACTACTCCATCAGCTTCCCTTCCTACTCTAGCCAGCTCTTTCATGTCTTTGTAGCTAGCTCAACTGTAATACCACTTCATCTAATTCAAGCTTCTCCCTCTCAGACTGCAGGGTGATCACCATCATTTTATAGTCACTGTGCCCTAGGGGTTCCTTCATCTCAAGCTCCCTAATCAAGTCTACCACATTACACATCACCAAATCCAGAATTGCCTACTCCCTAAAGGCCTCACAAAACTATCTCAGACATCCTATGACAACAAAATGTGAGGCTGGATGAACAACAGCAGGCCAAGCAGCATCTCAGGAGCACAAAAGCTGACGTTTCGGGCCTAGACCCTTCATCATCTCTCTGATGAAGGGTCTAGGCCCGAAACGTCAGCTTTTGTGCTCCTGAGATGCTGCTTGGCCTGCTGTGTTCATCCAGCCTCACATTTTGTTGTCGTGGATTCTCCAGCATCTACAGTTCCCATTATCTCAGACATCCTATATTCCTTTTCTTGAGGTGTGCTACGAAGATGGCACAGTCTTTCAGCATATTGAAGCCTGCCCCCTTAATGATTGTATTGTAATAGTGCCTTTCCTATCACCCGATTTATTTTCTTACCACCTTATAACCACTGCTAAGAGGCCTGTACACAACGACAATCGTTGTCTTTTTTCCTGTGCAGTTCCTTGACACTACCCACACAGATTCTAAATCTTCTATATCACTTCTTACCATTGGTTTAATTGCATTTCTTAGTAACAAGGCAAAGCCACCCTCTGTACCCATCTGCCTGTCGATAGATAGGGCACGTATCTTTAGATATTTAGTCACCCACCCTGATCCCTTTGCAGACACAAAGTATCTCTGTGATACCCACAACATCGTCCCTGCCAAATTCAATCTCTACTACAAGCTCATTTGCCTTGCTTCGTATACTGCATGCTATTAAGTACAAGGCCCACAGTCCTGCATCAACTATCACCTTCTCATATTGCCCCCTCATCTGCTGTACCTGAAGTTAGATTCCAGGCCCATTCCATGTGTCCTGTCACTTGTTCTGAGAACTTTAATAACTTCTGCTGAGCCCTCTCCCGCCTTCAACCTTTTCCAAAATTTTCCATGCTACTGAACTCATCGCCCCCACCTCCACTATTTAGTTTAAAACCCCATCCACCGCACTCGTTATGCAATTCACCAGCACTTTGATCACAGCATGATTTCAGTGGAGCCCATCCATTGGTATTGTCCGCAAATTGAGAAATCACGTTTTTGATTTAAAAGTCTGCAATCCAATCCTTCAGGATGCCACTTCCTACCTTCTGTCACTCTGAATTCCTACTCAATTCTTGGCCTCTACTTTTAGCCAATGATGTCTTCATTCTGACAACTGCCCCAATTCTGTACCTTACTGTAACAAAGTATGCAAAGTGCACAATCCTCCTTTGCTTTCAAAGCAAATGTGGTTGGCTCTTAACTGCGCTCTGATAGAGCCTAACAAGTCACTGGGTTAAGAGTAATTAGGGATGCTAGGTCCAACCTGCAAAATCCATATCCCATGAAAGAAATAAATATGTATAAGTGGTAGTGGGGTTTCAGAAAATTACAGTGATCCATCCTTCTCCAGTGTGAATTTGGCTACTCGATTAAACTAACATTGGCTTATGGGCCCGAAACAGTAAGTCAGGCTGGCAATCTGTGGCCACTGAGGTTCCACAGGGACCACTGCTAGCACCACAACTGTTTACAGTATGTACTCATGACTTGAAGAAAGTAAAAGTGAACACACTGCAGCCAAATTCAGCGACCAACACAAAATCTGATGGGGAGGCAGCTTGCGAGAGGAATGCAGAAGTTTATAGAGCAATAATAAACGGAACATAATTTCAAAAATTATGAAGCTTTTCATTCTGGAAGGGTGAACGAAATGAGTGCTGCTTAAATGAAGAAAAACTGCAGAAATTTGTAACATAAAAAGGGGACTCGAGAAGTTTGTACAAAAAACACAGAAAACTAGCACACAGTTACAGCAGGTAATCAGGAAGGCTACTGGAATGTTGGCCCTCATTTCATGAGGGATGGAGTATAAGAATAGGAACATCTTACTGCAGCCGAGGGCTAAAAGTCTTTGGAATTCCTTGCCTCCGACAAGAGGGCAGAATCCTGGTGCATATTGAAGGCTGAGATGGATTGATTCTTGATCGGTAGGGGAATCAAGCATTAAGGGGGAAAGTGGACAGGAAGAACATCAGATCAGCCATGATCTTATTGAATAGTGGAGCATGCTCAAGAGGTGAATGGCCTACATCTCTTCCTATTTTTTACGGTATTATGATTGTCTTAGCAATGACAGTTTGGGTTACTCATGGAAATAAGAACAAAGAATGAAAATTACAGCTCAGGAAGAGGTCCTGCAGCCTTCCAAGCCCGCACTGGCATGCTGCCTGTCACAACTAAAACCCCTACCCTTCTGGGGCACTGTGTCCCTCTATTCCCCATCCTATTCATGTACTTGTCAAGGCGCTCTTTAAAAGTCACTACCGTATCTTCTACCTCCACTGGCAGCGAGTTCCAGGCACCCACCACCCTCTGTGTAAAAAAACTTGCCTTGTACATCAAGTTTAAACCTTCCCCCTCACATCTTAAAACCTGTGGCCCCTCCTCTTCCACCCTGGGAAAAAGCTTCTGACTGTCCACTAAGTCCACGCCCTTCACAATCTTGTTGACCTCTATCAAGTCCCCCCTCAACCTCCATTGTTCCAGTGAGAACAGCCCAAGTTTCTCCAACCTCTCCTCATAGCTAATGGCCTCTGTTCCAGGCAACATCCTGGTAATTTTTTTTTTAAACCCTAAAAGATTCTGAAAAAAAAGAGATAAGACAGAAGGAGAGGAACAGTGTGTAAAATGGGTGAGAGGAGCTGAAACAGTATATGAAAGGAGGATCAGAAATGGAGATCTGTGAAGAAACATGGAGAAGGCAGAGTACCAGATGAAGACAACAGGGAAAATAATTGAGGAAATTAGTGGGAAAAGGCCATCAGAAAGAGTTATGAGTGAAGAGGCACAAGATGTAAAGACAGTGAGAACAATAGTGTGCATAGAGGGTGAAAATGGAAAGGGTAATGCTAACTTGAGATATTAGGAACACAAAAAGAGAGAAGGTATGTGGAAGGAGCATCATAATGAAGAGGATGGGTTCAGAGGTGTAAGGAGCAAGAGCTAGGGCCAAAGTGAGTTGAGTAGGGATGCAAGGAAGAGATGGTGTGAAGACAGTGAGGAGGAGATATCTGGCATGTATGCATGGAGTAGTGTGAAAAATACAAGGGCCTAGGATGTATGAGGAGGAAAGGAGGTGCACTAAGGACAACGAACAGAAGGCAAATGCAGAAATAAATAGCCACAGGAGAACAGGTTATTTGAAACAGAGTGCAAAAGATGTAAAGGTTCAAGAAGATGCTTATGAGGGAGATAACTTGTACTCATTTACATAGCAGCTCACTATGTTGAAATGCCCCAAAGCTTCATGTTGAAATATTTTCTTGACGTGAAGTGTAGCGACTAGTCACAGTTAATGCACACATAACCCATAAAAGCAATATTTCCTTAAAAAAAAATTGACAAATGACAAGTTAGTCTGCTTTAGGCAGTGGTGAATCAAAAATGTAAATTGGTTGGGATTTCTTGCTCTTCAAATAATGCCTCAGAAGTCCACCAACACTGTCAGCTGGGCCTTTGGTAGAAGATTTCATCTTCAAGAGTGACCTCAATTTAGATTATCTACTCAGGACCTGGTGTGGGGATTAATGTCATGCCAAGCCAATAAAGATTATCACGAACTAGTACACAATGCATTGGTGTAAGTGCTACTCGTTGAGCTGTGTGCTTTGAACAATTTAGTGAATGACATTTCTCTTGGGACATGTAATAAAGTATAACTACATTACAGCGGTATGGAAATAAAGTGATTTCTGACTCTTTTGAAAAGTAGGCTGGCATCATTGGTAAGGAAATATTCCAACCATTTCAAAGTTTTTTATTAAAGAGACTGAATCACAATTCTTATAAAGCACATTGAATGTGCATTACTTGGAAGGCACAAACATTATTCAAATATCAAGTCATAAGGTACAGAAAAACAGGTTTAGCAAAAGTACTAAATTTGAAAGGCAAATAAAAATGAGAAGTATTTGATAAGGTACCACATGGAAGACTGATTAATTAGGTTAAAGCACACGGAATTCAGGGAAACTTGGCAGGATGGATCAGAGACTGGCCTAGTAATATGACAACAAGAGAGGTAGTGGCAGAAGTCTTCCAAGTGACTGGATCCAGGATCAGCAATGTATCTCAAGGATCAGTACTGTGTCCCTTATTGTTTGTTATATACTTAAATGATGTAGATGGAAACGTGGGGGGAATGTTAAGCAAGTTTGCAGACAACTCCAAGATTGGTAGAGTGGTTAGTAGTGAAGAAAATCGTTGTAGGTTACAGGAAGATATTGACAGATCAGTCAGATGGGCTGAGCGGTAGCAGTTGGTTTTGACAAGTGAGAGGCCATGCACTTTGGAAGAAGAAACAAGATGAGTGAGTAATTGTATGTGTGGCAAGACACTGGGTAGCTCAGAGGGACTTAGGGGTATTTATTCACAGATCTCTGAAATCAGCAGAGCACCTGAAGAGGACAGTTGAGATGATATATGGGACACTTGCTTTCATCAGATGTTGCATAGAATACAAGAGGAAGAAGGTTGGAGTTATACCGTGCACAGTTCTAGTAACATTGCCACAGGAATGATGTGATAGCACTAGAGTGGGTACAGAGGAGGTTCACAAGATGTTGTCTGGGTTGGAGCCATATAAAGAAAGGCTAGACAGGCTTGGATTGATTCCTTTAGAGCAGAGAGGAGCGAGGGGGAACATGACTGAGGGGTGTAAGATTATGAGGGTATTGGACAAGGGCAGCAGGAAGTAGCTGTTCTCCTTAGTTGTGGGTTACTCATGAGATGGCATAACTTCAAGGTACGGGGCAGAAGATTCAGAGGGGATTTGAGAAAAAAAGACCTTTTTCCACTCAGAAGGTAGTGTGAATCTGGAATGCACTGCTTGGGAAGGTAGTGGAAGCTGGAAACCTTACATCCTTTAAAAAAGAAAGTACCTGGATGAACACTTCAAATATCATAGCATTGAAGGATGAGACATGTGCAGGAAATTGGGATTAGCACGCCTTTATTGGTAGTTACTGTGGGTGCAGCCTTGATGGGCTAAAGGGCCTTTTCTGTACTGGATGATTCTCTAACTGTGACATTCTGCCCATTTAAACAGACCATGATATACTCCACCTGATCTAACCGTCTTTTCAATGATATAGTCACACTAGTCAAGCTCAAACATTCATCGCTGTGCTAATATTTCCAGACCAAGTGTCATTTTAATGAGTCACTATCAATAATGAAAATATGATACACTGCAAATAGCCAGTGGATTTTTTTTTAAATTTAAAAGTTGCAGTGTCTGTGGACAGAAAGAAAAGTTCATGTTTCAGTTTTTGATCAAAAAATTCCCCAGCCTGAAACATTAGCTCCATTTCTCTCTTCACAAATGCTGTCTGACCTGCTGAGTCTTTCCAGCATATCATGCTTTTACTTCCAACCCTCAGCACCTGCAGCACTTTGCTTCCAGCTTTACTAAGGTCTCCAAAATGTTTTAGCACTCATTTATTATTTGCATCACTAGATCGTTGTCCTACCACTCAACAGAACACAGGCATTGTGCTAGTTCTCAATTTCAAAATGAATACAAAATACATTAAAACATCTCCAGATGTATGACAAGTTTCATACCTTAAGTCACCAGGTTAAATATGGCACAGTTACATTGTTCATTATTATTAGCAAATATCTCAATTGCTTTTGCTGCTGAAAATAAAACTATAAATAATCTTAAACTTTCTAAACAACTGTTGTATCTCTGATCCAGGAGCTGTAAATCTAACTAGACACTCAAGTCTTACTGAAGTGCAAGTTACAGCTACAAACAAAAATAATCAAAACAGACAAACAAGAAGAATTTTTGTATTTATTCAACTTAGTTGTATTGCAAGATATAAAACAACTCATTCCTTCTTACCATAAAACAATGTTGACTACTAGTTTCCCAATGTCTGCTGAACCAGTATCAAGTGCTCTCATAAACCAGAAGTTGCAATTTATTCTGGTTAAAAAGAGGTTCAATTACATGAACAATGAATACATCACCAGCTGGGAGGAAACCTTTTGTGCGCAGGCTTCCTTCCTGCCTTATAATATCAGGCTAAATTTAAACACAGACCTTATGTTGAGGAATTTAACGAAGATGACACGTCTGCTTCATAGTATTCACCATGATTTGCAGTCTGCGACAATGGATGCAAGTTACACAGAGGTAGTACAGCATTGACCAATCTGACTGATAAGGGTGTGAATTTGAATCTCCTCTGCCATGGCATGCAAATTAGTCTGAATTTCCCATTTTCAGTGTGAGCACCCATTCTGAAGGGAATTATTTCATTGTTTAATATAATCCTGCCATGTTTCTGCGTAGAATGAAAGAAGACATGACATTTCTGAATGATCTTTTTCACAACCTCAGGATGCTCCAAAGGCGTTTTGGAATTCATAAAGTAGTTTTGTGGAATTATGGCATTTAGGTACACCAAAAATATCATCAATAAAGCCAAAAATCAATGCTGGTCAAGGCATAAATAAATATTGACCCAGGACAGACAGAATTTCCAGTTCTTTCAGTAGTCTCACAGAATCTTTCACACCCACCTGGGGCAGTCAGAACTGTGGCTAAACACTGGAGTCTGAAATAAGCATTTAAGATGTGAAATTCAGGTCCATATCACCACTAGAGAAGCATTATGGAAGTTGAAGGGTACCAAATGGATCTAATGTCCCAGGTTGGGTGAACTGATCACACTGGCATCTACTGCATGTGCTCAAAACTCCTGTAACTTGAGAATATGCAGGTCTGTTGCACACAACTGCTCATCTCTCACAAAGAATGAGTGCTCAGCTGCAGGATAGGCCCAAATAGTTGTGTTACTTAAGACTGTGCACTCAACTTGGTACTTTGGAATACTGTTCATTATTAAGAAGTGTCAGAAAATAGCATGAAGATGTTATATTGAGCTCCTACATATGACAGAAAATGTTGCTACATTCTCACAGAGGGCAGAGGAGTTACACTACTATACTATATCCTTTTTATGGTCACGGGTACTCCATTATGGGAGCGCAGTGAAAAACATTCACAATGCCTACCTTCCTATGATGGCACCTTAGGTACAAGTACCCAGGTACAATTCTTGGATACAGCAGAGAGACAAAAGCAGTTGCTTAGTTACAGAGTTAAAAATAAGTTTAAAAATAGGAAAATAATAAACACATTACGGTGTTCTAAGGCAAGTTCTAACGGCCGCTGTGGGGTATCTTCCCCGTACTGCTCCAGGCTCACAGCCCAAGCCTGCAGGCTGCAGAGCACAAGGCCATGCTGCCCATCCTGGTTCTGTTGCAGGACTTGACCCATGCCCACTCGCTCCAATCTGCGGCAGGACTCAGCCTGCTCACATTGCAACTCGTCTCTTCAGGGGGTTGGGAGAAAAAGGGAAAACCACAAAGAGGAAAGATTAAAAAAAAAGGGAAAAATAGGTAAAGTGAACAGAAGAGCTCCGACTGCAGCACCCTACTCTACCATCATCTTGGTGATTTAAGACCACAATAAGAAACACAAACAGGAATAAGCAATTCAGTTACTTAAGTCTGCTCTGCCATTCAATCGGATTATAACTGGCCTATCTATACAGAGGCTTCAACAGGCACCTAGTGTCTCTGGGTCTGCAGAGGACAGGGAAATGGAGTCAAGGTACCGAAGAATGGATACTCAATATGATGGCCTTCTCCCACCCCATGTGGGAACATGGTCCTTCATAATTACTCACGAATATACAAATTCAGAGCAGAAATGGAGGATTCAGCTCTTCTACCTTGTTCTATCATTTTATGATGTTTGTGGCCAATTTGATTGTGGGCTCAAAACCACATTCCCATCCACCTCTAATAAACAAGCAACAGCACACAAGGGCTCACCTGGAATGTGAAAACTCGGAACCTTGCACGTACTCATTCACTAACTTAAAAGAAAAATCATATAATCATGCAAAACAGGTAGCAGGTCAGAAGATTAAAACAGAAAGAATGACAAAAAGGTGTATAAAGAAAGCAAAATCAGATTAAAACAGAAAGCTATCCAGAAATATAAAGAGAGAGATTTGCAAGAGTTTCCATAATGTTTTTCTTAAAATAGTCAACAATGAGGGTCAGTCCTATGGAAATAAGTCTAGGGATTTAAGAATATACTATAAGGAAATTTCAAATGAATTGACCGTGTACTTTGCATTAAATCTTCAGTAAATAGAATACAAACAACAGCTCAGAAGCAGCAATAAATCAGGAAGTGGATGACAGAAAAATCAGGAAAATCTCAATCACTAGGAAAGTGGAGCTGAGAAAATTATTGGAGCTGTGGGCTAATAGGTTTCTGAGTCCTGATGAACTATATCCTAGGGTCTTTAAAGAAATAGCAATTGAGATAGTTGATGCATTGATTTTATTTTTCCCAACTTCCCAAGATTTGGAGACAGTTCCATTAGTCAAAAACGTAATTCCTTTATTCAAAATGGGAGGGAGACTGAAAACAACAAATCACAGGCCAGTCAGTTTAGCATCTGTCATCGCGGAAAACATCAGAAGCTGTTTTACAGATATTAGAGAAGGCTGCTTAAAAAAAATTCAAGGTAATCGGGGAGAGCCAACATGGTTTTGTTATACATTAATGCCATTCTCCTGTCTTTTCCCCCATAACCCTGTGTGTTAACTCTATTTTAATAATAATAACAATAATCTTGAATGATAAATTATCCCACTTCCACCATATTTGCAGATAGTGCGGTCATAACCTAACTAAACACTTAAATTGTAGCTCTCTGATGAAGGGTCTAGGCCCAAAATTTCAGCTTTTATGCTCCTGAGATGCTGCTTGGCCTGCTGTGTTCATCCAGCCTCACATTTTGTTGTCTTGGATTCTCCAGCATCTGCAGTTCCCATCATCTCTCCCACTTAAATTGTTCACTCATCTTTCGCTTCCTCCCTTGGCAAAAACTTGAAAACTGTCTCACCTGGTTCTCAGAGATAACGGGAACTGCAGATGCTGGAGAATCCGAGATAACAAAGCGTGAAGCTGGATGAACACAACAGGCCAAGCAGCATCTTAGCAGCACAAAAGCTGACGTTTTGGGTGAAGGGTCTAAGCCCGACATGTCAGATTTTGTGCTCCTAAGATGCTGCTTGGCCTGCTGTGATCATCCAGATCTACACTTTGTCATCTGGTTCTCAATCCATTTACAAGTGGAAACAGTTTCTCCCCACCCATTATGTTTAGTTCACTCATGATTTTGAAAACTTCGATCAGATATCCTCTTAACTTTCTCCTCTCCAAGGAAAGCAATAATGACTTTTCCAATCTTTCATATTACTGAAGTTAGCGCAGATTGAAAATTGGCCGGCTAACAGGAAGCAGAGTTGGCATAAACGGGTCGCCTTCACGTTGGTGAGATCTAACAAGTGATTCTGCCAGAGGGATCAATGTTGGGGCTTCAAATTTTCAGCGTTTTCTATAAATGACTGAATAAAAAGGAACTAAAAAGGAAAGATTCATAACTCACCTGATGGAGCAAAGATTGGTAAAAATTGTGGAGGGGGAATAAGGAGGCAACAAAGGGACAGAGATGAGTTAAGCAAGTGGGCAAAGATCCAGCAAATGGAATATAATGTGGGAAATAATGGAACAAAAACAGAAGTCATTGGAAAAGCTCAGCAGGTCTGGCAGCATCTGTGAAGAAAATAATCGGAGTTAAATGTTTCAGGTCTGGTGACCTTTCCTCAGAACTATTGAGAAAGGGTCACTGGACTCAAAACGTTAACTCCGATTATTTTCTTCACAGATGCTGCCAGACCTGCTGAGCTTTTCCAATGACTTCTGTTTTTGTTTCTGAATTACAGCATCTGCAGTTCTTTCAGTTTTTATTTGGGAAAATATGGAATTATCCATTTTGACAAAGGAGGGGAAAAAGCACATTATCTAAAGGGCAAGAGATTGCATAGCAGAGATGCAGAAGAATTTAGGTGCCCTAGTGCATGAATCACAAAATGTTATTACGTAGGCACAGCAAGTAATTATGAAAAGCCAATAAAATGTTACTGTTTATTACAAGGAGAATGGAATGCATAAGTAAGGAGCTTATGCTTCTGTTTTGTGGCACTGGCAAATTGTACCTAGAATATGGGATACAATGTTAGATCTTTAAGGATATTTAAGGAAAGATGCATGATGGGAGTAATTCAGAGAAGATTTAGTAGACTGATACCTGAGATGGTCAAGTTATCTTGATAGGCAAGGTTTCTCAGGCTAGGCTTGTATTTGCAGAAATTAAGAAAAGTAATGGACTTCTCATGTAAATGCAACAGTCAGGAAGGCACAACATAGCCTCTTCTTCCTCAGGTGGCTCAGGAAATTGGGCATTTCCACAAGGCCCCCTCACCAACTTCTACAGATGCACCACTGAAAGCAAAAATGTCCGGGTACTTAACGGCCCGGTCTGGCAACTGCTCTGCCCAGGGCTGTAAGAAATGACAGAAGGTGATGTGCACAGCCCAGACCATCATGGGAGCCATCCTTCCATCCATGGGCTCTACAGACACAGCTCGCTGCTGCGGAAAGGCTGCCAATGTCAAAGACCCATCGCACCCTGGTAATGATCTCCTACAGCCTCTTCCATCAGGCAGAAGATACAGAAGCTTGAACAAGTGCACCAGCAGGTTCAGTAACAGCTTCTTACCAGCTGTTATCAGACTGTTGAATAAACTCTCTTGCCTCAAATTATGTAACCTTTCTGTCTCTAAGTCCGTAGGTGCTTTGCTTCCTGTGATCTGCCTGTACTGCTGAAAACAAAGCTTTTTGATATATTTCAGAACACATGTAAACAAAATCACATTCAAATTGATTGAAACATTCAAGATCCCGCTAGGACTTAACTGGGTGCAGAGGACATTTCTCTTTGTAATCTGAAACTAACTACCACCTGTTTAAAAACAAGGGGTTATCCACTAAAAGCAGACACAAGGCAAATTATTTTCTCGCAGACGACCATTAAAGTCTTGGTTTCCACTATTTTTTGAAGAATTCCAGAGTCCTGGAATATTTTTAAGGCAGAGATGGATAACTATAGGTAAACAACAGGGATGAACCATTAGCAGGGCAGGAGAAATGCGGGTCAACATTATAAACTGATCAGCCCGGATCTTTTTAAATGATGGGGAAGGCTTTCAGATTTGCATGGCCTATTCCTCCTAACCTAACCATTATGTATGAGGAGTGTACAGCAACAGGAGACTGTCTAGCAAGCCAGCCAACGCAACTACTGTCAGGATATGCCCACACAGCAGGCTTCTCCTGAGGCCCCATGGAGATCCTCAAGTGATTTTCAAATAACAGTGTTCACCTCCAAACAGAAAGCATTAAAAACGTTTAAGTGTGTACTCATTTTTCCTGTATGGAGGTACCCAAGAGTTCCCAGGAACAGCCAGCTGGGTTCCGTTCGCTTTCTTCTGCAAATCCACAGTTAAAAAAGAGTGGATGTCAAATGTTTTTAAGAGACGTTAAAAAGACAAAGTTCTCAACCAGTGAATTAAGGATTGAATACCCAGATGCATACAACCGTGTGCTATCAAAAGTGAAGCAAAAGAAAGCCCAAGCAGACTGCTATGATGTGTCACAATATTGTATATATACAGCACAATAAGTCGTTAAAAGAATAACTCTCAAAGCCACACTACACATACAACATGGCCCTACTTTCCAAAATGAAGTTTAAGTATTTATAAGAGCAAATCGAGTCTATTAATTTATATGAAATTTAGTTGAATCAAGGGCACTTCTCCTTTTACCAGCTTGGGTAGCCTGTAAAGTTTATCCAATGTGACCATCTGATTTCTCAGCTTCTACCTAACCTTTCAGTTATAATTTTGGATCATTATCAGTTGTGCAACCTCGATGGTGTAATATTTAATGGTTTTTGTCAAACCATCTCATTGGTTTGTGGTCAATCTTGGCCACAAGATTTTGACCAAAGAGAGAGGTATAAAAACATATGACTCCAAAACTAAACTATTTCCCACTCATATTCAAATAGGACTGTGCTATAGACAGAGCTGGAGGAAAATGTAATTCTCTTTTTTTTGTAATATGCATAATTCCCAGGCTTCTCTGTGAGGCATCTATCGCTAGGGTATCCATTGGGGTCCAAAAATTGCAAGTTTGGCTGCTGTTTCAGTGCTTTGGAGAGGCACTAATGCCACTTGTGCCTCTGGAAAAACATGAGCTTTCTCAATAAATTGCTTTAGTTATGACGACGTTTGAACAAAAATTGAGAACATATGGCAACGAGTGAACAGAGAGACCTAGATATATCTTTAAAGGTTATCCTTGTCTTGAGAAATTCTCAAGGAATCATGTCCTCCATTTTGCTTGGATCAGGATGTCTGCCCACAATGGAATAAATGGATCTGAAAGAGCTGATCTGTCAGACGTTGTTCTGATATTTCTGACTATTGAACACCAATCCCACAATGCATGACACGCATCAAGAAATACAAATTGTAGTCACGGTCTTGCTTTGTTCTTCCTACCACAGCAATGTCAGTAGTCACTGGAATGAACCCTGGTATAGTGAACAAAACATTGCGCACATGAGCTTGAAGTAAATCGTGGGCGACAACCTCAAGGAGGCATGAAAATCATATCATCTGAATTGGCTATCGAATATAAAAGGAAATCCTGACACTCCTGCACAATACGTACTCATCAGTAACTATGCTGGGCATCAATGTTAAGAAACATTTCACCTCCACACCCTCTAATGGGATCACATCTTTCCTGTTGTGTGGTGGCCAGAAATTTACACATACAAATCTCACATCTAGCTCTTCTCAAGGCGGCATTTTGTCAGAGCATTGTTTCTAAGTTGCATTTAAGTGTCGTGGATGAAAACATCCCCTCAGAGATCCAGAGATAACAAGGTGTAGAGCTGGATGAACACAGCAGGCCAAGCAGCATCAGAGGAGCAGGAAAGTCTGATGTTTCAGGCCGGGACCCTTCTTCAGAAATGGGTCCAGATAGGAAACATCAGCTTTCCTGCTCTTCTGATGCTGCCTGGCCTGCTGTTCCTCCAACTCCAACATGGTGTTATCTCTGCCTCCAGCATCAAGGATTCTTACTATTCCCTCAAAGATCCATCCTTCTTTATGATGCATATTATCAAGCTAATACCAGTGTTCTGAACTCTTTAAATGACTGCATCTTGGTTCATTTCATCTGGCTCGTGAATTAAATCCTCTTTTAACCGAGACTGCATTTATGTGAGTTGACAAAATGTGGAGCTGGAGGAGCACAGTAGGTCAAACAGCATCCGAGGAACAGGAAAGTCATGTCTTGGGTCGGGACCCCTCGGCAGACGACGACAACGCCTCTTTCTAACAAATGATCCTTCGGTCTGGGAATGACTGGGATTGTTCAAGTCACAGCTGTATATCGGACAGCCTCGAAGTTACCAAGGGTGCTCTTCCCAGCAGAAGGGGCGTGGACTGAGCATCAAGACTGAAGGACTATTGGTTAGAAAGGAGGTATAATCACCTCATGAAGGGTCCCTATCTGAAATGTCGACTTTCCTGCTCCGAGGATGCTATCTGACTTGTTGTGTTCCTCCAGCTTCACGTTTTATCAACTCTGACTTCCAGCATCTGCAGTCCTTGCTATCTCTACTGCATTTACGTGAATGGGTCGATGGATAAGCTTGGATTCTTCTCCAAATACAGCGCTACAGCTCTCTTAAAATTCTGCTTCATGAGGAAAATCTGGATATTCCAATATTAAGTTGTGAAGTGAATTGTTAGGCAAAATTTCTGAGCTTGATCGGTTGTCTGATGTCTGACTGATTCTATAGACTGCGACTAATAAAAGACCACAACATATAAGCAGATCTCAAATTGCTGCTTCTGTAGCCACAATGATGTGGAACATCTGTGATGCCTAGGTGGTCAGTTAGCTGGGTGGCTGGATTGCAATGCAGAGTGTTCCAACAACATGGGTCCAGTTTCCTATATCAGCTAGGTTACCATGAAGGACCCTCCTTCTCAACTTCTACCTCTTGCCCCAAGGCATGCTAGCCTTCAGGTTAAACCATCACCAGTCATCACTCTGTAATGAGAGAGCCGCCCTAGTAGTCTGGTAGGACTATGGTGACCTTATTTTTATAGGTGGAATGACTGTATCTTGCACTACTGATCCTATATGTAGAATGGGTGGATCATTGCATGCTGCAAGTTTACATTTATGGATTTTGTCATTGATTTCCACATATAAAGCACAGAACAGTACAGGCCCTTCAGCCCATGATGTTGTGTCAACCTATTATCCTACTAAGATCAAACTATCCTGTATACCCTAAATTATACAATCATCTATGTGTCCATCCAAGAGTCACTTAAAAGTCTCTAAAGTATCTGACTCCACTACCACTGCAGGCAGCGCATTCCACACACCCACCACTCTGTTTATTGGTACATGTTTATTAGGATTTGCGGGAGTAGTATATTAGCGCATGCCAATAGTCAATTTTCAACCAGTTTCAAGGACACATCATTCGAATTTTTACAAACGTTTTGGATGGCATGATGACATTGATATTTTCTTTGGGACTGTGTGAAGAATATTGTTTAATCATGTAAAACAAACTGATTTGTCAATCACTTTACGTATAAACTGATCTCGGAATACCAGATGGTATTTATCTATCCTGATTATTTTAATCCTTTTTGTGATTCCTCTGCTTTGTCTGTTGGGATCAGAGCAGAGCTCTTGGTAACTTAATCAGCCTTTGTGCTCATGCAATGTCTCGGTCAATGGCCTTTTCTACTCTATGCCTTAGAAAATTAATAGAAAGTTGGGCATTTCCTTAGTGCATGCTATTGATCCAGCACAGACAACTGATCATTTACCTTTCTAAGGTGAGTTAAACTAGCCTCATATTGTTTGCTTACCAACATGCTGCTTTCTCAACACTCTGTTACTGAAACAAAAAAAATAATTGATGCCTCGTTCATTTTAAACGCAAATTTTATACATGATCATATATATGCCACTTGTAGATAAACATGTTTTCTGACTGTTCAAGCTCAAGAGGCCTCATGAGCATGACGGCTTCCACCACTGTTCATCAGGTCATGTGAGTGATAACAGTCTAATAATGCATTGGTCTCAAGAGATTTATTAATAATTTATAGTTTAGCTCATTTAAAGTAATGAAGCAAACTTATAAGCTACAAAGTAGACATTATGGAGAGGCAGAGATAATAGGAACTGCAGATGCTGGAGAATCTGAGATAACAAGGTGTAGAGCTGGATGAACACAGCAAGCCAAGCAGCATCACAGGAGCAGGAAGGCTGATGTTTCGGGCCTAGACCCTTCTTCAGGTTTAGGCCCAATGATGCTGCTTGGCCTGCTGTGTTCATCCAGCTCTACACCTTGTTATTATGGAGAGCCAACTGACTTTTGAGCATTCAGATTGCAACCCAAAGCAAATTGACTGCAAGGGAGTGTTGCAATTAGTATACATGCAGCATAAGGAATCCTTAAAAGGTGAACTCACTGAAAGGCAAAAGCAACACATACACCTGATGAGGTGACAGCCAAGTGTCTGAAAGTTGGAAACCAGAAAGGGTGAGATCTGGGTGACGTGACAGTGTGTCAAACAGCATGGGACATATCATGAGTACCTTACTCATCAACTGCATGGAACAGAGTCAGCTGGAAATTGAGAAGAGTATACAAGACAATAATACGCTGCCATCCTTAATGTTGTGGCTTGCCTCACAGTTGGCCCCATAATGCAAAGAGCCATCCTGTTTGTCAGACTCAGGAAATTCTAGCAACCTTGACCTCAATCAGTTGTATTCTACTTCATCCTATTGAGTGCCACCCTGTCCTATAGAAAACACCAATGACTGCTTTGGTCTGCTTTTGATGGGCCTGTCACCGCTCAGTAGGTCAGTGGAAGCTGTGAAGATCAAGCGCAAGTTACGCAAAGCACACTACGACGAGATTGCTGGAATGTTAGGCATAAATGTTGAATAGCAGGTAATGCTGATGGGTAAGCGCTGAGGGTATGGTGCATTAAATACCATGAGAAACTGGAGGAGTGTTGGGTTGGACATGTCGTTTGACGGTGCGTTCACTGACCCTGGCCACCCAAACGCGGTCAGGAGGCTGGGGTTCAAGTTGAATCTATTCCAGAGGTGAACAAGTTCATTTAAAATATCCACAGCATTTGTTGTGGCACTGCTGCCAAATCCTTCGGCATGGAGCCAGAAAGCCTCTTCCCTTACCACCTGCTCCCAGTCCAATTGGAATTTTGTCATTTGTAGGTCTCCGTTGGTATCCCTGCAGGACCCTGACATCTCTCCAACTGTTCACCTCCCTCCATATATTTTCCTAGGTTTCAAATTGTAGCAAAAACATAAAGCAGCGTCTTCTGGATCAGTTTCCTTTTAAGAGGGATAGATTTCCTTTTAAAATGACGGCTAGGTGGATGCATAACATGTTATCGGCACCTACCGGATTGTTGCCCAGCCCCAATCCTCCTGGAACACAGAAAAGCCAATCCATACTGCTGTAAGTCTGAGTCACTCATATTCCAGACCAGTCAAGGGTAACAAAGTGTGGAGCTGGATGGGCCCAGCAGGCCAAGCAGCATCTTAGGAGCACAAAAGCTGACGTTTCGGGCCTAGACCCTTCATCAGAAAAAATTGTTAAGGTTTCCTTCCATCAAAAGGTGGGAAGGTGAACTTGATGTATTCTTGGAATAAAACCTAGACTTTTAGGGTTATCATTACTGAGATTAGCTTTCAATTCTAGGATTTTTATTACACAAATTTAAGTCAACCGGCTGCTTGGACATTCCATCTGCATCTCTGGAATACCAAAGAAGTGACATTTACATTATACCACCATATCCTTAGCATGAGGAGAGCATGGTTAAAGCTGGGCAAAACTTCAGAAAAAGAGACGACAGGAAGTCGTTTTAGGAACCAACTCAATATAGTTGGAAAATGTAACTTGGAATTGAGCAGACTAAAGTGAAGGGAGGGATCTGGTAAAGGGAGTTTTAAAAATTTTAAATGGAAAGTCGAGGTATTAGGGCAATGTGGGGCTTTTTGGTAAAGACAAGCAAAATAAGACACGGAACAGCAGACAAATTAATAGTAAATTAGATCCAAACAAGATACAGTGGTAAGAAACCAAACGTAACAGCTGATTATTGAATGTGCAAACTGTTTGTTTTAAGATATACACAAAAAGAAACAAATAGGTTTAATCTAGTCACCAACACAGAACAGGGTTTCAAATGTTTGGGAATGCTAGAACTAAAGGGGCACGGTGTCAGAATTAGGGCCAGGCCATTCAAGAGAGATGTTCAGAAGCACTTCCACAATAGAAGAGTGGCAGGTATTTGGAACTCTCTTCCACAAATGGCAGTGGACACTGGATCAATTGTTAATTTTAAAGCTGAGAAAGATAATATTTAAATTTTTGATAAACAACAATTAAGGAATATGGGCCAACAGTAGGTTAATGGACTTCAGCCATAGATCAGCCATGATCTCATTGAATGACAGAACAACTTAAGGGGCTGAATGGCCTCTCCTTGTTCCTAAGACTGAAAATTAGGGCCACATAGTGCCCCATTTCCCAAAACCCTCTGCTCATGGAAACTGTTTTTATTTTATAAAATCGTGAGGGGTGTGAATAGGGTAAATAGCCAAGGCCTTTTCCCCCAGTGTGGGGGAGTCCAAGACTAGACAGCATACATTTAAGATGAGAGGGGAAAGATTTAAAAGGGATCTGAGGGACAGCATGTTCACACCGAGGTTGGTGTGCATATCAAACAAGCTGCCCGAGAAAATGGAGGAGACTGGTCCAGTTATGACATTTAAAAGACATCTGAATGGGTATATGAACAGGCAGGATTTAGAGGGATATTGGCCAAATGCTTGCAAATGGTACTAGATTCATTTAGGATATCTGCTCAGCACAAACATGTTGGATCAAAGGGTCTGTTTTCACGCCATATAAGTCTTACGGCTCTGTCGTTTCCGATTAATAGATTGAAGATTTCAATCAGATCGTTTTTTTTTAAGATTAGATTAGATTAGATTCCCTGCAGTGTGGAAACAGACCCTTTGGCCCAACAAGTCCACACCGCCCCTTGAAGCATCCCACCCCGACCCATCCCCTATAACCCACATACCCCTGAACTCTACAGGCAATTTAGCATGACCGACCCACCTAGCCTGCACATCTTTGGACTGTGCGAGGAAACCGGAGCACCCGGAGGAAACTCACGCAGACACGGGGAGAATGTACAAACTCCACACAGACAGTCACCCGTGGCTGGAATCAAACCCAGGTCCCTGATGTTGTGAGGCTGCAGTGCTAACCACTGAGCCACCGTGCCGCCCTTATTTTAACCTTCTAAATGACAGAAGCAGACCTAATTTATACCTATGTTGTACTCCCTCAAAGGCCAATATACACTTAAGGTGTGATGTCCAGATCTGCTCACAGTATCCAAGTCGGTGGTCTAATCTGGATTTTGTATAACTGCAGCATAATTTCTGCATCCTTACACTTCAACATTCTTTATTTAAAGGCCTACTTACTTGGCACTCAGGACCTCCCCAGCTGGCACCCTACTTACAAGGCCCCTGCTCCCCTGATCATCTGGCTTTCTACCCCTGGCACCCTAATACATTCCCAGGAGTTATGTACAGTTTGACAGCAGCTAAGTAACTGTCAGGACATGTACATTTCAGAATTTGTCAACTAACTACTGTGAAAAGCGGTTCTAGTTTGCCTTTCTGATATTTTTAATAGCACAGAACAATCCAAACACAGGTATGACTCCACATTTCTCAGGGAGCCCAGAGCAAAATCGCCTCTCAGAAAGAAATATGGAGCTCCTTTCTTTCGTAAATATAGAAGGATCTGTAGGACCAAGCAAAAATCTTATAAATTTTAAAATACTTCTTTAAAAAGCCTCTCATTTAAAACTTCTGGACCAAACCTTGGACTGAAAACTAAAATACTTTAAAAGGAGCAGCTGAACTGAAGTCTGAGAAGAACACAATCAGACACAGAGAACTGCCTGGAACTTTTCAAGTCAGCATTTTGGCGGGGGGTTGGGGGGGTGTGGGGAAATGAGTGTTGGGTATTCTAAAAGGCATTAGGGTGGATAAGTCCCCAGGTCCGGATGGCATCTATCCCAGGATACTGAGGGATGCGAGGGAGGAAATAGCTGGGGCCTTAAAGGATATCTTTGCAGCACACTTGAGCACGGGTGAGGTCCCGGAAGGCTGAAAAATTGCTAATGTTGTCCGCTTGTTTAGGAAGGGTAGCAAGGATAATCCAGGTAATTACAGAGCAGTGAGCTTGACATCAGTGGTAGGGAAGCTGCTGGAGAAGATACTGAGGGATAGGACCTATTTACATTCAGAAGAAAATGAGCTTATTAGTGATTGGCAGCACGGTTTTGTGCAGCGAAGGTCATATCTTGCCAACTTGATAGAATGCTTTGAGGAAGTGACAAAGTTGATAGATGAGGGAAAGGCTGTAGATGCTACACAGTTGGACTTCAGTGAGCTGTTTGATAAGGTTCCCCATGGTAGGCTGATGGAGGAGGTGAAGTCGCATGGGGTTCAGGGTGTTAGACGGATACTAGTTAGAGACTAGAGACTAGTTAGATGGATAGAGAACTGGCTGGGCAGCAGGACACAGTTGTAGTGGAAGAGAGTTTCTCAAAATGGAGAACTGTGACCAGTGGTGTTCCACAGGCATCTGTGTTGGGACCACTGTTGTTTGTGATATATATATAAATGATCTGGAGGAAGGTATAGATGGTCTGATTAGCTAGTTTGCAGATAACACTAAGATTGGTGGAGTAGCAGATAGTGAAGGGGACTGTCAGAGAATGCAGTAGAATACAGATAGATCGGAGAGTTGAGTGGTGAAATTGCAGATGGAGTTCAATCCAGGCAAATGTGAGGCAATCACTTCAGAGGACAGCTCTCAGTTTAACAGAAAGACTCACTTCAGAAATGAACCACAGTTCTACCCAAGCCATCAAGCAAATAGCAAGTGACTTAATCACAGAGCTTACTGAGCCTACGTGAGTAACCTCCAGCTTTCCAACTAAAGAACCCAACGCTACATTTAACACAAATTTAAAGATTTCAAAGCACAAAATATAAACTCACAATAAAATGCAATCCCATTAACCCCAAAAATACAGCTTTACAATAGTCATTTCACTTCTAGTTCATATCTCCAAGGTTTAATTTAACTATGACTTCAATAACCCATCTTAAGAATCTGACAGCCTCTTCTTGAAGTCTTCATACAATTGAATTTAGACTTTTTCTGTTTCAATTCTGGTCAGGAACTTTTAAGCTAAGCTTTTTACACTGAGGTAATCTATTTCTTCAGTCCTAAACAATCTCCCTTTCTCAGGAAGAAGTGTTTTACACATCCACATTCAGCCAAGAAAGTGTCCCATCTGAAACTAAAATGCTTATTGCTCAAAGCACAATTTTCAATTTCTTTTTCAATTAAAAACAAATAGCATTCTCAGACCTAATTAAGCATTAAATATATTTAACTTAACTGCTCATTTTGTCCACTTGTAAACTCTTCTAATGAAAGCAAATTTCAAAGCTTTCAAATTCTAATCCTTTGGCAATAAACACCAGTGTTTTGATTGTACTTCTAACTGCATTAAGAACTTGTGTTTCTAGATTCGTGATCCTGCACCCATAAAGCCCTATGCACATTTTCCAGGGAGTATGCTGCTTTCCCTATCTCTCATCAAAATACACCACCTCACACTTTTCTCCATTGAAATTATCTTTCCACTTACATATCCATTCTAGACATTTGATTGGGTGCAGGTGTATTTTATGCAAGGGACAATGAGTCAGCTGATCTCCACCCAGCTGTTTTCCATACACGTGCTTCCATATTCATCATTCGACCAGACTCTTCCTGATAAGAATTTTGAATATCACTGTTTCAATTAACATTTTGAATTGTCCCAGGTTTTTTATGTCAAGAGATTTATGAATGTTTCCTTCACAAAAGGGGTTATATTTAAGAACTCAGAGTTAATGAATATTGGGGTATGGCAGCAATGTAGTGGGTCAGTATTCCAGAAACCTTGTGTACTGCTCTGTAGAGGTGGGCTCAAATCCCAACAAAGCAACAGCTCCTACCTAAAGCACAAACTGGTAGCATTTAAACTCAAGTAATTAATGCATCTAGAATTAAAGCCAATCTCAGTAACGTCGATTTTGAGAGATTGTTACTACAAACTCATCTGTCCAAAAGTGTCCTTCAGGGTACAAAACCTGCCATTACTATTTAGACTGGCCTGACTGTGATTCCAGTCCCACATAACGTAACTGACCACCCTCGGAAGTAGCCTAGCAATCTCTCAATCTCTGCTGGAGAATAAACTGCTACAGAAACATCAAAAATAGTAAAAGCCATAAGAGGGCTGCATGGCATTGACCCATGCGATACGAAACAACACCCTTGCCCACTCGACCCTGCAAACTTCCCCTTCCTAACACCTGGGAAAAAATTTCAAGAACTGTCTCAACGGCCTGACAAGGTGCACTCACCGAATCGTTGTTTATCATATCAGAAACATCGCCGTCACCATCTCAGGATATGTCCTCCAGCAGCAGGTGAGACCAACCGGATGTGGTAGCACAGAGACATACTGAGGCTGGAGTGCCCCAGATCTCCTCCAAACGGAGGTGGACCCATCAGGTCAAACAGGAGCAAGAAAACCTGATTTCCACACGATGCCGTCCGTCAGCTGACGAATCAGCACTCTTTCATTTTAAATTCCAATTGGAATTTGTACTAAAAGCACCAAATATCGTTCTGGGTGGGGGCCTTCAGTGGCCAACGCCAAAAAAGTGGCTCAATATATCTGCAAGGCGAACCTGCAACAGGTAATGAGGGAATTAACAGTTAACCTTGTTTTCACTAATCTACCTGTCACAGACATATCTGTCCATGTTTAAAGGGGAGACTACTAGATAGCCTTTGTGACAATGTCGAGAATCTTTCATCTGTACCTTCAATTGCACTACGTGCTAACTACCACTGCGCTAAATGGAATAGATTTCCAACAGATACAGAAACTGAAAACTGAGCATTTGCTTTCAGTGGTATTGTATCAGTCATAGTATCTAACCACATGTTAACCAGAACTTCCCCCACTTTACTATTCTATTCAAGTCAGGTAACAGTGTCTCAATGAAGAGTGCAGGAGGGAATGGCAGGAGTAACACCGGATGGAGTTAAAAATTTGGTGTTGACCTCGTAACGTTACAACATAGGACTATGTGCACGCTAAACAGCAGACATTACGTGTGCTAGACAGAATCAAGAGATTCCACATCAAGATCCAAATCAAAAGTCTGCGGAACTGCAATGAGTCGTGAATAGTGATGGACAATTAAACACCTAACCATTTTTAGAGTCTCCCCAAATATCCACATCCTCAGCAATGAGTGCACTCAGGACATCGGTGTAAACGACAAGATTGAAGAATTGGCAACCATTTACAAGTGGTAAGTGGATGATCACTTTCCATCTTTTCCTGTCAATGACTTAGTCAATTCAATTTGTTCCAAATATTTAAAAAAAAACTGAAGTCACTGGATACAGCAAAGGCTATAGGTACTGACAATAACCCAGCATTAATACTGAAAGCTTGTCCTCGTGAATTAGCCACAACCTTAACCAAGCTGTTCCAATACAGCTACGCCACTGCCATCTACCTGTTAACATGGAAAACTGCCCAGCTGTGTTCTGTTCTCACAAAGCAGAACAAATTCTGCCACCCACTTATCATCTCATCAGACTATTTGCAATCAAAGTGATAAAAGGAAGCCCCCATTGCTACAAGACCTACATAACAATAACCTGCTGAATGATCCTCCGTTTCAGTTCCACCAGATCGTACTCATTACAGCTTTGGTCCAACCATGGATGGAAATCTTTCTGAGATAGCAGGAACTGCAGATGCTAGAGAATCTGAGATAACCAGGTGTAACCATCTTAGTTGCTGCTTGGCCTGCTGTCTTCATCCAGCTCCACACTTTGTTATCTATGTTGCTGATGATTGCAGCATTGATTTGTTCATCATATTTCAGATGTTGAAGCAGAACATATAAGTGCACATTAATATATGGACAACAGCTTGGTTAAGTGGCAAGTAAAATTTGTACCATACAAGCACCTGCAAAAACCATTTCCCACAGGAGACAAACTAATCACTTCCCCTTGAAATGCAATGGCACTACCATCACAGAATCTCTATCATCAATATCCAGCAATTACAACTGTCTAGAAATTTACTGGATTTAATCACATACAGACATGTACACTGTAACCAGACAAGTGGGTCAGAGATAAGGAATCCTGAAGTAAGCAACTCAGCTCCTGAACCCTTAAACCATGCTTGCCCAAAAGGCACATGTCAGGAATGTGACAGCACACCATTCATTTCCCGAGTGCAGCTCCGGCAACACATAAGTGTTACCATCCAGGACAAATGGGCTGACTGGATTGGTTGAAAGTTTTAAGAGTAAAATCCTCACACCAACTGTAATAACGTGTACAACACCCATGGGCAGTCACTAATCTCCTTGAGGAACTACGAGTTTCTTTGATCACAGACAGTGGCCACCCCGATATATATAGATCCATGCAGGCCTTCTTGAGATGCAATGCCAGTGTCCATACCCACAAACTCTGACATCTGGGTTCAAATCTCACCTACCCCAGAGGTGCATAATGATATCTTTGAACAGGTTGATTAAAAAAATAATTAACCTATTTTCCTGAAAAAAAATCCATAGGGTTCTTGTGGCAGTGATACTGCTCCTACTCCCGAGTCAGGACTTCACGGTTCAAGTCCCACCTGCTCCAGAGGAGTGTAAGCACATATCTGAACAGGTTGATTTAAAAGTCCCATCCTCACATTTAATAATTTGCATTGCCCATAACAGGCTTCACATGTAATCTTCCAAAAATGATTTTGGATGATTACTGGTTAAATTCATAGAACCCCTACAGCGTGGAAACAGGCCCTTCAGCCTAACAACTCCACACTGAACTTCACAGCATCCCACCCAGAACGAATCCTCAAACCCACTTAATCTACAGATTCCTGAAAACCACATGGCCAATCCACCTAGTCTGCACATCTTTGGGCTGTGGGAGGAAACCGGAGCACCCGGAGGAAACCCACACAGACACGGGGAGAACGTGCAAACGCCTCACAGACAGTTGCCCGAGGGTGGAATTGAACTCGGGGCCCCTGACACTGTGAGGCAGCAGTGCTAACCACTGAGCCACCATGCCACCCGTAAGAATAAACAAGAACTGTCACAGTGATTTGAGGGTGGGAAAGCTGTTCAGTTGGGGTGATTACACTTCCGGACATGAGAAAAATAAACGAAAACTAGTATACCGGTGACTTACTGGTGGGAGTTAATAGTTAAAAAAAAAGGCTCATTGAGAATAGGAACTGCAGATGCTGGAGAATCTGAGATAACAAGGTGTAGAGCTGGATGAACACAGCAGGCCAAGCAGCATCAGAGGAGCAGTAAGGCTGACGTTTTGGGCCTAGACCCTTCTTCAGAAAAGACCTTTCATTTTCTGAGGAAAGATCTAGGCCCAAAACGTCAGCCTTCCTGCTCCTCTGATGCTGCTTGGCCTGCTGTGTTCATCCAGCTCTACACCTTGGTAGAGGGAGACTCAGTGATTTGGTGACAAGAAAACCATTGGCTTTTATCACAAAATCAAACTGACTGTCACTTTTCCATGGTCACGTTCATACCCAGGGTGACTAGAGAGGGACCAATGCTCTCAATGCCTTTAGGGAGAAATGGACAGCACGGGTGCTGCAGCTTCATGTGTGCTTAATTTCTTGAAACTGGCTATGAACAGTCAATTTTCCAAAGCCTTGGAAAAGCAGGCAGTGAAAACCAGGAGAGGACTGTCAGAAAGAGACGAAAATGGAAGGGGATTGGGAACCAAGGCAAGGTGTCAAAGGTAAGAGAAACAAGGACAGTAATAATTAAAGAAATCAGTAAAATGCGACAATAGATCAGGTTATCAAGGGCATAGGGCAAATAGAGTCACAATACAAAAAAAAGTATGATTAAAAATAGCAGAAAGGCAAGACTAAAGGATTCATAGTCTGTAGCTCCATGCATTAAAATAAGATTCTGACAGCACAGGTCAAGGTAAATGGATATGTTATCATAGCCATTACGGAGACATGGTTACAAGGAGATCAGAACTCGGAATTTATTATTTGGCGATATTTGGCCTTTCAGAAAGGCAGGAGGAAGGAAAAGGTAGTACAATAGCACTGTTAGTAAGACATGAAATGGGGACAGTTGAGGGACACAATTTGGACCCAGACGTTGTACATGCTATTTGGGTGTATGTAAGAAATAACAAGGATAGATGGCATTGGTGATAGGAGTAGTGTACAGACCCCCACATTGTTGGAACAGGCATAAAATCAACAAGTTTAAGTAGCAGGCAAAAAGAATAGCAATAATTAGGGGGTAACTTTAAATCTTCACGCTGATCAGGTTAATCAGATTGGGAAGGGTGATTACAACAAATTCACAGTATATTAGGAATGGTTTCCTACAGCACTGTGTCATGGGGCTAACCAGAGAAATCGGCTAAACTGAATCTGGTAATGGATAATGAATCTGGTTTAATAATCGAATTAGAAATCTCAGAGGAGGTAGTAATTATATCAGGAGAGAATCTAACATTCAGTTTCAGAGTGAGAAACTTTGGGTGATAAGAACTGCGATAACAAGGTGTAGAGCTGGATGAACACAGCAGGCCAAGCAGCATCAGAGGAGCAGGAAAGCTGACGTTTCGGACCTAGACCCTTCGCTGTGATTACTTTAAATAAGCAAATCACAATGAATTGAGTGTAGAGGTAGCTAAAGTGGACTGGGTTGATAGTTTAGCAGGAAAGACAGCAAGTCATTTGAGGAGGCAATTCATGACTCAGAATAAAATAGTATCTTTCCTTCTTACCAGGATAGAAGACAGCTGAAAAAAAGGCTAACTAAGGAGATCAAAGAGAATTAAGTTGAAGGAGAAAGCATATATGGGAGGCAGAAATCAGCGATAACCCAAAAGACTCAAATTCAGATTCCAGCAAAGGAGGCCTAAAAGGATAAAAAAGGTAGAGAAAATAAACTGAGGGCAAACTAGCAAGGAATGTAAAAACTGACAACTAGAGTTTCTTTAAATATATAGAAAGCAAGAGAGAAGCAAAAGTGAACACAAGTCCATTAGAAAACAAATCTGGGGAAATCATTATTGAAATAACTCCACAAAGGCCTGTATCCCATCACAAGATAACAAAGTGTGAAGCTGGATGAACACATCAGGCCAAGCAGCATCTCAGGAGCACAAAAGCTGACGTTTCGGGCATAGACCCTTCATCAGAGAGGGGGATGGGGAGAGGGTTCTGGAATAAATAGAGAGAGAGGGTGAGGCGGACCGAAGATGGAGAGGAAAGATGATAGGTGGAGAGGAGGGTGTAGGTGGGGAGGGAGGTAGGGAGGGGATAGGTCAGTCCAGGGAAGACGGACAGTTCAAGGAGGTGGGATGAGGTTAGTAGGTAGGAAATGGAGGTGCGGCTTGAGGTGGGAGGAAGAACAGGTTAGGGAGGCAGAGACAGGCTGGGCTGGTATTGGGATGCAGTGGGGGGAGGGGACGAGCTGGGTTGGTTGTGAGATGCAGAGGGGGGAGGGGACGTACTGGGCTGGTTTTGGGATGCGATGGGGGAAGGGGAGATTTTGAAGCTTGTGAAGTCCACATTCATACCATTGGGCTGCAGGGTTCCCAAGCGGAATCCCCCTCGTTCTCATATACCACCCCACCAACCTCCGGATAAAACGCATGATCCTCTGACACTTCCGCCATCTACAATCCGACCCCACCACACAAGACATTTTTCCATCCCCACCCTTGTCTGCTTTCCGGAGAGACCACTCTCTCTGTGACTCCCTTGTTCACTCCACACTCCCCTCCAACCCCACCACACCCGGCACCTTCCCCTGCAACTGCAGGAAGTGCTACACTTGCCCCCACACCTCCTCTCTCATCCCCATCCCAGGCCCCAAGATGACTTTCCATATTAAGCAGATGTTCACCTGCACATCTGCCAACGTGGTATACTGTATCCATTGTACCCGGTGTGGCTTCCTCTACATTGGGGAAACCAAGCGGAGGCTTAGGGACCGCTTTGCAGAACACCTCCGCTCGGTTTGCAATAAACAACTGAACCTCCCAGTCACAAACCATTTCCACTCCCCCTCCCATTCCTCAGACGACATGTCCATCACGGGCCTCCTGCAGTGCCACAATGATGCCACCCGAAGGTTGCAGGAACAGCAACTCATATTCCGCTTGGGAACCCTGCAGCCCAATGGTATCAATTTGGAGTTCACCAGTTTCAAAATCTCTCCTTCCCCCACCGCATCCCAAAACCAGCCCAGTTCAGCCCCTCCCCCCACTGCATCTCACAACCAGCCCAGCTTGTCCCCTCCCCCCACAGCATCCCAAAACCAGCGCAGCCTGTCTCCACCTCCCTAACCTGTTCTTCCTGTCACCCATCCCTTCCTCCCACCTCAAGCCGCACCTCCATTTCCTACCTACTAACCTCATCCCACTTCCTTGACCTGTTCATCTTCCCTGGACTGACCTATCCCCTCCCTACCTCCCACCTATACTCTCTCCACCTATCTTCTTTTCTCTCCATCTTCGGCCCACCTCCCCCTCTCTCCCTATTTATTCCAGAACCCTCTCCTCATCCCCTCTCTGATCAAGGGTCTGGGCCTGAAAGGTCAACTTTTGTACTCCTGAGATGCTGCTTGGCCTGCTGTGTTCATCCAGCTCCACACATTGTGTCAGGGCCTCTGCTCCCTAAGAGCTGGCTCTGAGTCAGAGTCGTTTACTATGCACGTTTAAAAAAGTGGTGATGGGATACAGACGTAATGGGAACTGCAAATGCTGGAGAATCCAACATAACAAAGTGCGAAGCTGGATCTTAGGAGCACAAAAGCTGATGTTTCGGGCCTTGACCCTCCTGATGAAGGGTCTAGGCCCGAAACATCAGCTTTGTGCTCCTAAGATGCTGCTTGGCCTGCCGTGTTCATCCAGCTCCACACTTTGTTATCTCGGATTCTCCAACATCTGCAGTTCCCATTATCTCAGAACCCCTGACACTCCTGTTTATATTTGTTGTCAGTCAGGGCTCCCTGATTGGACCAGGTTAACGGCCCCAATCGGGAAACTCATTCAAGAGATGGAGATAGCAAGAACTCCAGATGCTGGAGTCAGAGTCAATACAATGTGGAGCAGGAGGAACACAGCAGGTCAGGCAGCATTAGTAGCAGGCGAGGGAAGATCCCAACCCGGACTTTCCTGCTCCTCTGATGCTGCCTGACCTGCTGTGTTCCTCCAGCTCCACACTGTGTTGGCTCATTCTATGAGACACAACTGGTTGATCTTGTTCAATCATTACAATTATAGGAGAAAGAAATGGCAGAGGGATTAAACAGATATTTGATATCATCCTTTATGGTGGAAGGTATTTTGAACATCCCATTAGTACTAAAAGAATATGGGGAAGGAATTAAGTACCATCACCATCATTAGGGAAGTAGTATTAGATAAGCTAAATGAGGTTAAAGGCAGACACACCCCATGGGTCTGGCAGCTTGCATCCAAGGATTCTAAGAGAGGTGGCTACACAGATGCATTGATTGTAATTTTCCAAAAGTCTTTAGGCTCTGGAGAAGCACTGGATGGTTGGAAAACTGCCAAAGTAACAACCCCATTCAAAAAGGGAGAGTGCAAGAAGTGGGTAACTTATCCCAACATGTATTGTTGGAAAAATGTTGAAATCAATTACTAAGGAAGGAATTCCCACACATTTGTAAAATTATAATCTAATCGAGCAGAATAATCATGACTCCATTAAAAAAAAAGAAATCATGCCTGACTACTTTACTAGTTTCTCAAAGGAGTCTCAAACAGAATGGATAGATGGGAATCAATGCTGTATTTGGATTTCGAGAAGGCATTTCACAAGGTAACAGCCAATGGTATTGGAGACCGTATATCGATGTCAGTGCACGGGCAGGAAACTGCAACTGGGGATTAGAGATTCTTTTTCAGGTTGGCAACATATAACCAGGGATTCCACAGGGATCAGAGCTGGGACTGCCAGGTACACATTAATGACTTGGAGAAGGCAGCAAAAGTACTATAGCCAAATTTTCACACAAAAACAAAAGAATAGAGTATTATCTAACTGGAGAAAAACTGCTGCAAAACAGAAAGGTGCTTGTGCAGAAAACAGAGAGCTCAAACACTGGTGCAGGAGGTAATCAGGGAGGCTAATGGAATGTTGGCCCTTATTTCAAGGGGTTGGAGGTTAAGAGTAGCGAAATCTTACTACAACTGTATAAAGTGACGTATAAAGTGATTAGATTCCCTGCTGTGTGGAAACAGGCCTTTCAGCCCAACAAGTCCACACTGCCCCTTGAAGCATCTCACCCAGACCCATCCCACTGTAGCCCACGCACCCCTGAACACTATGGGCAATTTAGCATGGCCGATCCACCTAGCCTGCACATCTTTGGACTGTGGGAGGAAACCGGAGCACCCAGAAGAAACCCACACAGACACGGAGAGAATGTGCAAACTCCACATAGGCAGTTCCCGAGGCTGGAATCGAACCCAGGTCCCTGGTGCTGTGCGGCTGCAGTGCTAACCACTGAGCCACCATGCCGCTCCAGGCGCTGGTGAGACTACACCTGAAGTACTGTGAGCAGTACTTTATTTAAGATACAATATTATTCAACTGGAGCATTTCAGAGGAGATTCACTATGATGACTCCCTGGTTTGGAAGGATTGTCCTATGAGCAAATATTAAACAGTTTAGGACCCTATTCATTGGAATTTAGAAAAATTAACAGTTGATCTCATTGAAACCGATCAGATTCTTATGGGGCTTGACAGGGTCAATGCTGAGAGGATGCTTCCCCTCATGGGAGAGTCTAATCTAGACAGCATAGTCTCAGAATAAATGGGCACCAATTTAAGATTGTGATGAGGAGGAATTTCTTCTGAGGATTGAGTGTCTCTGGAACTCCTCACCACAGACAGCTATGGAGGCAGAGTCCTTGTGTATATTTAAGGCTGACATGTACAGATTGATAGAGTCTTGATCAGTAGGGAAATCAAGGGCTATAAGGAAAGGAATAGAAAGTGAATGTACGGAATCCCAGATTAACAAGGATCCTGAAGCGTGGTGAAGCTAACTCAAGAGACGAAACACTCTATTCCCGTTTCTATTTATTACGGTGTTATGGCCTTATGGTTTTACTGTAGGGCTCCTTTAGGGACATTAAGCAATGTATCATCTCTCTAAGAGTCTGCTCAAATGATATCTTGTTTTGGAGTACAACTCAAATTTTAGGCAAGGTACCCATAGATGTTTGAGTTGCACATTACAGTTATGATCAAGCAGTCAATATTCGGTTCAATGTAGTGGCTCACATACGGATGGAAAAATGGTCTGGCACAGTCAAAATGCATAGCTGTTCTGAAGACAGTAAGATTTCTCTGAAATACTAAACATGACCACAAATCACCTGTAGGAGCGGAACCTGTCAAGTTTACAACATGTCTTAGCATTGTAGTCATCACATCCTAAATGCAACACACACGCAGTCAGTTACACCCTGCTTTTCATGGATCATTCTCTACTCTTCTGGTCACAAATAATGAAACATAAGCCATAAAAACTGTCAGTAAGAATAAAATAGGCCAGAGTAAGCTTTATGGCTCCTCAGGCACCTCCACCAAATCAATAAGATCCTGTCTATCCCCCATTACCCTTGACTCTTGAACCCTGATAGTTCTTACTTTTAGAACCTAATGACTTCAGTGCAACTGCATGCTACTGTAAAGAATTCCCAAGGTTTGACAGAAGAAACTTCTCCTCTTCCACTTCTTAAATAGGCAACTCCATATTTTGAAACTGTGTCCCCTGCTCTAGGTTCACACAAAGGGAAAATATATTATATACCCCCTCAAATCTCCTCAAAAATCTTATTTGCTTCAATTAGGCCACCTATTCTTTATGATAATAAAGCCCTCATTCGACAAACGGCTTAGAGGGTGTTTTCTCTTATCTATCTCTGTACTCAAACAAGGCCTCAAAGCATGAGTATCCAAGCTCCAACACTTAACTCCATGACAGAAATTAAAAAAAGTCCTTAAAACAGATTTATACTACTACCAGCAATATCCTGAAGGTAGGACTCTTCTACATACTGGAATGTTTCAACACAGGATGCAAACTATTAGGCATGGCCTAATATCAGACATCATGGCCTGGAAATGATGATTGGTTCAAGGCTAATATCACTGATGGAAACTGCCATTAAAGCAAAGCAGTCTAACCTCAAATCACAAGAGAAATCTGAGTAAAAAGGCTTAAGTAACTTTATGTAATTGTAAGCATTTCTAAAGGGGTTTTTTCCCTACCCCCTTTAATACAAATTGTAGTGATGAGTCGTATATTAAGTCATCACAGGTAGCTCCTGCCCCAGAGTCAGGAACACCAGTAGGTCCCAGCCTAGAGTCAGGAATACGGTACAATTACAGGGTTGATTAGTTCATTACTTACTTTAAGTGATTTTGACTCCAGTCGACCAAAAAAAAGTTTAAACTTGTGATTAACCGGTCTTTGAAGCACCTTCAGTTCCTGTGACACTGAACACCAGCTGTTACTTAATCTCCTTGTAACCGAGAGTGAAGCTGCTCTCCCAAAATACACCTGTCATCTTCCTCAGTCGCAGCCACATTTCAGTAATATTCTCGCACAACAAGGAAACACGGTTACTGGTCATCATAGTCAAATCACAAAATAAACAGCCATCCAGGTGCGTGGTTGCCCATCCCACGAGTAATGTGTACTCTCAGTAGCTAATAGCTCAGCTTACACAGCAGTCAGAAGGATGTCGCACAAAACACGGACCAGCGTCCGGGTAGAATCTCTCAGCTGTGACCTGAATGCAGTGGGGCATCCTCTCACACTATGCAAGTGAATCTGCTTCGATACGTCAACAGGCCAAAATGTTACAAGCCAAATGCGCTTGGAAATGCGAAATACTTTAAAGCAAGAGAATCTTACTTTAGATAACGAGTAAAACAGATCAAAGACAAAGTACGCCCCTTCATGTCGATAGTTTGAAACCTCCCTAGGGCCCCCCAGACAACAGCTTTGATGGAGTCAGGTGATAAGCATTCAGCCTGAAAAAGGATGAACAGCCAATGTGTCCTCCTCTATTTGTGAATTCGAGTGCTGCCGCCTTTCAGTTAGGTACAAACTGAAATCCTTTGCCAGTGCCTCCAGAGTAAACTAGACAGGCCAGCAGAATTCAGAATTAGGAAGTATTAAAACAACCCAATTAATCTTCTCATGAACGAGCTATATTTCATAGTTTTTATTTTAAGATTTGAGGATAGAATAATTATCCTACAAAAACAATTTCAGTACAAAATTAGAATTTTACACAACAGGATATGGAAACCTAAATCACACGTCATACTGCAAACAAGATAAGGTACGGAACCGGTCTGTTTCCCAACAAAACAATGGTAACTACACTTTTAAAAGTTTTTATTTGCCTGTAAAATGTTCTGGAATAGCCCAAGGTCTTGAGAAGTGTTGTATAATTGCAAATGCTAGCATTTCTCCCCTTTATTCTTCCATTCAAACTGTAAACTGAATGATGCTATGATTCACAGTAGACAACTGAAATAGCTTTCTGCAATATCTTGTTGATTATCAGTTGCTGCTCCCCGGAATACCACCCAGATTACGTAAAGGGACACGTTTCATTCCTTTGATGCTGACATTTCCCCAGTCTCTTGGAATGGTTAAAACTGCTATATGGAATTACAAGGGGCAAGAAGTGTCCTAAAATGTTGAGTCTGGAGACTTTAAGTGAGACTTAACAAATGTGGCAGCTAAGACTGCTTCATGTTTCAATTCTATCCTTAAGGGCAGTGTTTCTGGAAATAATAGTCAAAAACCAGTACTGTGGAATTCCAATCTCCAAGAGCACAGCAATATTATTGGCAGATGTTTGCTAACTGAGTCATGAATGGTAGACTTAATTATTAAGTACCCATGGAACGAGCCCAAAATCTCAAAAAACCTCAAATGAGGCACACTGCCCCTACCTGTTGCTCTTCTGGGCTCTAGTAATGATCCTTGCAGTACCCCAATAGTTTTAAATTTATTCACAGCATGTGACAGTCTTCTGGCTAGGCCAGCATTTACTGCCCCGAATTGCCTAGAGGCCAGTTGAGAGTCACATGTAGGCCAGACCAGGTAAGGATGGCAGATTTCCTTGCCTAAACAATGTTGGTGAACCAGTGGGTTTTCCTCCCACCAACTGGCAATGGCTTCGTGGTCATCATTAGATTCTTTATTGAATTGAAATTTTACAATCTGCCATGGCAGGATTTGGGCCCAGGTTCCCAAAACATTAGTCGAATTTCTGGATTATTAGTCTAGCAATAATACCAGTAAGCCATAGCCTCCCCAATAAGTCACAGCATTACAACCAATGACTCAATAATTCTTATTCTGTTCTCTGTCCATTACACAATTGTCAATCCATGCCAAAGTTTTACACCAAACCCCATTTGCTTTAAAATTTAAAAAAGTGAATGCTGGAGATTTGAAACAAAAACAGAAATTGCTGGAGAAATTCAGCAGCTCTGGCAAGTCTGTAAGAAGAAAGCAAAGTAAAATTTTGAGTTTGACGACTGTTCATCAGAACCTGTGTGCTTTAATTATGCTTATTAATCTATGTGAGTCTTCATCAAAAGCCTTTTGAAAATCCATATATGCCACAATCTGAGTTTGGACCTATTTCTGTATTCTGTTAGTTATGTTCTAAACATGGTTTCCAAACTTGATCTTCCTCTCATAAATCCATGTTGACTGTCCAGTCTGACCATTATTTTCTAAGCGTTCAATTATCACGTTCTTTTTAAGAAATTCTGACTTTATTAGCCTGAAATCAGAAGAATAATGTAAATATAGGACTAGAATTTATGCACTCCACTGAGGGTACTTTCAGCAAGGGCACTGAGATGGATCAGGTGGCTAGCCTATTACCTTCCAACCCACAACTGAGCTTACGCTATGATTCATTAAGTGGGCAGGCATCAAAATTGCCCATCTAATCCTAGGGATTGCCCATCTTTGGGATATATAATTAACTGAACAATTGAAAACAACAAGTACTTGTTAGAGGAGTTTCAGCCTTCTCTATTCTGTTGTAACTTTTATTAAATGATAATGGCACAAATTTTGCAATCTAATTAAAATTGGTCCAGTTGGCAAATCATACTGAATTTGGAATGACAACAGTGTTTGTCAAACCAGTGCAAAACATCACACAATGACCAGAGGAAATGGAGCTTCTCTAAGTACAGGTTGACAGAACTGCTGAAAAATCAGTAAAGTGCAAAGACAGGCCATTCCACCTGATATGTCTGCACCAGCTCTTGAAATGAGCATCATGCCTACTGCCATTTTCCTACCTTCTCCCTGTAATTCTGCATATTCTTCCTTTTCAGAAAAACTTCTAACTCCTTTCTGAATACCTCTGTTGGATTCTTCTCCTCCTCCTCCACACTCCAGACAGTGAATTCCAGAGCCTAAAACACTTGCTGCAAGAAGACGTTGTCACTCCAGGCAATGCGTTCCAGAGCCTAATATCATATCATTTTTTTCTAAAAATTACTTCAAACCTATGCCCACACTTTCTCATTTATTTCACATGCAGGATTTTTTTCTCTCAATTTCCTTTGTTCAGCTGTCCCATGATTTTGAGTACTTCAAATCAGATCTCCTCCCTTCTCCAATGAGAACAATTCCAGTTTTTACATACCATCTTCATTCTTGACGTTCCTCATCCCCAAAACCATTCTTATAAACCTCTTCTGCATTCTTTCAAATGTCTTCACATCCTTACTAAAATACGGTGCTCTGAACTGGATGTAATGCCGGAGGTGGAGAAGACATAGAACATAGAACAATACAGCGCAGAACAGGCCCTTCGGCCCTCCACGTTACACCGACCTGTGAACCAATCTAAGCCCCTCCCTCCACACGATCCCATTATTATCCATATGCTTATCCAAGGAAAGACCGAATATCTTCTTTGGTTATACAGTCATAGTTGAACAATACAGAAACAGACCCCTTCATCCAACCAGTTTGCACAACCAGCTATCCTAAACTTATCTAGTTTCTTTGCTAGCATTTGACCCAAATTGCTCTATACGTACCCATCCAGGTGCCTTTTAAAGGTTGTTAATTGTACCAGCCTCCACCACTTTCTCTGACAGCTCGTTCCATACATACACCACTCTCTGTATGGAGAAGCTGCCTCTCAGGTCCCTTTTAAATCTTTCCTCTCTCAACTTAAACCTATGCCCTCTGGTTTTAGATTCTGCTACCCTGGGGAGAAAGACTTTGACTATTTACCCTATCCATGCCCCTCATGATTTTAGAAACCTCTGTAAAGTTACCCCTCAGCCTCCGACACTCCAGGGAAAATAGCCCCAGTCTATTCAGCCTCTCCCTGTAGCTCAAACTTCCCAATCTCAGCATCATCATTGTAAATCTTTTCTGAACCCTTTCAAGTTTAACAACATCTATTCAATAGTAGGGAAGACATAATTGAATGCAATATTCTAAAAGTACCATCGCCAATGTCCTGCACAGCTGCAATATGACCTGTGCCCTTGTTAATAAAGCCTAGAATACTGGAAGCTTTATTAGCTGCTATCTCAACCTGTTCTAACACCTCTAATGAATTCTGACTTTATACAAAAAGTTAATGTTAAAAGCCATCCTGACCACATCTGTTTTGAGATCTTTGAGATTAAGGATATAAGTACACTATTAGACATGTTCAGAAGTCTTATTTTATTAAGAGACTACTGGTAACCAGTATAACTGAAAGAATGTACAGCACAATTAAAGACAAATTATTTAATATTGATTTACTCAGATGGTGAATTATTACTAATTCAAAATGCTTATTTCAAAAAATCTACTTTTATTCATCAAATTACACAGTTACCACTCAAATATATCAAGGAATATTTTATAAAGCAATTTTTAAGTCACTCCAAAAACACTGTCTAATTGCGTTGGTTTACAGGAGATTTGAGTTTTTGGCAAGATGGAAATTCATTTGAGCAGAATCTTGAGGAAAACGCTTTTTAAAACTAGCACAATTTTGGGTGCACTTCATGCCCAATCAAGTTTGCATCCTAAATAGAAATGTTACTGCCTAAATTTATAATCCAGTCATGCAATAATACAGGCCAGCTGTTACGACAATGTTGTAATTCAACAAGTGGCCTATAATGGACAATTCTGGTCACCCTTCTATAGAAAGAAAGTTGTTAAGCTTGAGAGTGCACAAAAAAGATTTATAAGGATGTTGCCAGGTCAGGAAGGTTTGAGTTAAAGGGAGAGGCTGAATAGGCCTAGCCTTTTAATCCCCCCAGAGCATCAGAGGCCGAGGGACGGCCTTACAGGAGTTTGATTTTGTCTTGATTTGATTTATTGTTGTCACACGTACCAAGAAACATTGAAGAGTGTTGTTTTGCATGCTTCTAGGCAAACTGTACCATACAAAGTGCATCAGGTAGCAGAACTCAGTGCAGAATGCAATGTTACAGCTGCACAAAAAGAGAACAAGACATCAGTGTTAAAATTGGACAGGTCCTTTCAAAAGTCTGATAAAAGCAGGAAAGAAGCTGTTCTTAAATCTGTTCATATGTGTATTCAAACATTTATATCTTCTGCCTGACAGAAGAGGGTGGAAGAGAGTATAACCAGGCTGGGAAGGGATTTTGATTACCTTGGTTGCTTTCCCAAGGCAGAGGGAAGTAGAGATGGAGACAGTAGATGGAAGGCTGTTGTGTGTGATGGACTGAGCTAAATGGCCTCTTTCTATGTCATCTAGGGTTCTATGGTCCTGTTAAAGGATTTAATAGACGAAGTAGAAATAACTTTTTCTGAATAAGGGGCCATACCATTAGACTATTCACAGGTAACATCAAGAAAAACTCCTTTACACAAGGACAATGGAAGTTGCACTATCGTGAATAGGCCTGTTCAAGAGTCAGAGTCATACAGCACAGAACAGACCCTTCAGTCTAACCAGTCCATGCTGACCATAATCCCAAACTAAACTAGTCCCACCTGCCTGCACGTGGCCCCATCCCTCTAAACATTTCTTGTTCGTATACTTATCCAAATGTCTTTTAAACCTTGTAACTGTACCCACTTCCACCAATTCCTCTGAAGTATACCCTCCACATGAACTATTGTGTGAAAAATTTATCGCCATGTCTTTAAATCTTTCTGCTCGCACCTTAAAAAAAAACATGCCCCCTAGGTCTTGACATCTCCTAGATGAAACCAGATGAAGAAGAATCAAATCCGGCTTGAGAAGTTAATTCTGTTTCTCTCTCTGCAGATATTTCCAGAGCTGCTGAGCTTCTCTCGTATTTCCTGTGTTTGTTTCAGAATTTCAGCATTCATAATATTTTGCTTTTACATGTAAAAGCCATGATCTAAATTAATGGTGGAACAGGTTTAGGAGCTGAATGGCTTATCCCGTCCATATATACCTGGGAGAAGGAATTGGCTGTTCAAGCTGTTTTGTCCTAGATGGTGTCAAGCTTCTTGAGCATTGTTAGAGCTACACACATTTGGGCAAGTGCAGAGTTTTCCATCATTACTCCTAACTTGTGCCTTGTTGATTGTGGGCAGTGTGTTGGGAAGATGGAAGGTGTTATTTGCTGCAGAATGTCCAGCAGCTCTTGGGGCCAAGATATTTCTGTGGTTGGTGCAGTATAGTTCATGGTTAATGGTGACCCACAGAATGTTGATAGTGGAGGATTCAAGAATGGTGATGCCACTGAGTGTGATCATCTTCTGTAACATTCATTCTTGGAGATGGTCATTGCGTGACACTTAAATGGCAAGTGACATTTGCGCCACACATTAGCACAAGGCTAGATGTTGTCCCAGGCCTTGTTTCATTTGGACATGGACTGCTTCAGTATTAGATGGATGGTGAATAATGTAGAACGTTTTGCAATCATCAGTAAACATTCATTCTTCTGACCTCATGACAGAGGTGATTTACCTCTAACAATGACGACCATCTTCCGTTGTGTTAAGAATGACTCCAATCAGTCAGTGAAGAGGTACCGCCCCCAACCCTGATTCCTATTAACTCCAGTTTTCCTGGGGCTTCTTGATGCCATACTCAGTCAAATGCTCTCTTGTCATCAAGGGTAACCTATTTCACCTTGCCTCTGGTCATCAGCTCTTTTGTGCATATTTGGGCCAAGATTCCAATGAGGTCTGGAGCTAAATAGCCTGAGTAGAACCCAAAATAGTGTCCAAGAGTATGCTATTGCTCAGTAAGTGCCATTTGATAGCACTGTCAAAGACCTCTTCCCTCACTTTGCTAATGATTACAAGTAAATATACAGCATGATAATTGGCCAGGTTGGATTGGTTTGTTTTCGTGCAAGGACACATTCCAGCAATTCTCCACATTGCTGATAGATGCCAAACTTACATGTGTACTGGAACAACTTGTCTAGTTTTGGAGAACAAGTCATCATATATTCCAGTATATCTAGTGTCTTCGGCAGTTTCTTGACGTGTCATGCGGCGAATGTAAAAACATGAAGACTGTGTGATGCTAGAGCTCCCAGAAGGTGAGTGCAAATGCTTAAAGCCTTGTCATTTGCAATGATGTGTTGGGTTTTCCCCATCACTGAGAGTGGGGTTATTCATGAAGCCTCCTCCTATTGTTACAAGTTTAATTATCCACTACCATTCTTGACTGGATCTGGCAGGACGATACATCTGAGGTCTGATCCATTGATATTGTGGAATCACCTAGTCTTGTTCATTGCATGCTGAACCTACCATGTGGTATGTAAGTAGGCCTGTATTGTAGCATCATCAGGTTGACACTTCATTTTTATGTCTGTCAGTTGCTGCTTCTGACACTTTTTTTTCCCACTGACCCAAGATTGGTCCTCCACTTGATAGTTTAGTCGACAGAATTGTTGCATTCCAGCGCGACATTGCATTATAACAGGGACTATGGAAAAAGTGGGGTTAGATGCAGACCACCAAAAAATTCCACTCAAAAGCCTAATACAAAAGATTGCAGAGTTTGAATGAATGTTTAATTCATATTTAATAATGAAATAAAAGTAAATTTAAACATCTTACCTTGCAAATACGTGTGTCATGACGGCTTGATGGGGGAGGAGGTTGAGAGGTTACTCTGTTGTTAATGCAGGGGCCGAGAGTCATCATCACCACCACTATCTTCAGGTGCAGAGATAGTAGGAACTGCAGATGCTGGAGAGTCTGAGGTAACACGGTGTAGAGCTGGATGAACACAGCAGGCCAAGCAGCATCAGAGGAGCAGTAAGGCTGACATTTCTGAAGAAGGGTCTAGACCCGAAATGTCAGCCTTCGTGCTCCTCTGATGCTGCTTGGCCTGCTGCGTTCATTCAGCGCTACATCTTGTTACCTTCAGGTGCAGGTGTGTTTGCATGGTTAGGGCAAAAATCCAGAAGTGAATGGCTGTGGTTCATTGTCTTCTGACTGTTTCTTGGAGGTTGCCTTGAAAAAACAAGACTTCTAGTTTTTGTTGCTTTGCCCTTTTTCTTCTTTCAAGAAGCTGTTCATAGGGTGCCAAATAAGATCTTATTCCACAAACTGCTACCCTGCTGTGCTTTGTATTGTAATCGTTGTCCTCCAGAAGCTGTAACTGCTTCTCAATTTCCTTCAGGACAGAAGGCAAAACAGAAGTGGAAAGGTCTAGTAGTGCTGCATCCTGGACTTCTTCATCTTCATCTCTATCTCCCACTTACCCCTCAGCAACAAACTATTGTCTATCAGCTATAGAGAAGTCTTCACAGTGGGACCCAAGCAGCTCTTCAAATCCTCACTCTCTACTTCAAATCCAACTTGCTTTGCAAGATCAGCACAAAGTTCTTTGATTCTTAGGAGCTCCTCTGATGGCTCAAAGCCTTTAAAATCTTGGGAAAAGAAAATCTGGGAGAAGCTTCCACCAAACTGAATGCAAGCAGTCCTTATTGACATCAACCCAGGCCTCTACAATAATGTCAATTGATGCTAAAGTTCTTCCTAAATTGAAGAACACTGTCCTTATCCCATTCAGTGGCTGCACACAGCCTCTGAAACGTGTGCCTTAAATAACAAGCTTTAAAACCTGCTATTTCACCCTGATCCATGGGCTGAAGGAGAGAGTTGTGTTTGGGGGTAAAAACAGCACTTTGATGTTTTCAGAAAGCTCAAAAAAGGTGAAAGGATGGCCTGGCATATTATCCAATTTGAGGAGAAGCTTGAAATCCACAATTTATTTTCCCTGCAATACTCTGAGTACTGACAGAATTGCGTTATAGCCAATACAACTCCATATTTTAGAACTAGTGTTCCCCTGTTTGTCAGTCACATTATAGCCAATTTGTGTTATAGCAGAACTGTCTGTATTGATTATATGCTCTGAGACAAGCGCTACTTGTAAAAACCTCAAGAGAACTACAAGTGGAGTCGATGTGGATTTATTCATTATGGCCAATCAAATGGCAAACTTGAATTTAGAACCCAAACCTAACAAAATTCAGTGCGGCACGGTGGCTCAGTGATTAGCACTGTCATCTCACAGCGCAGCAGTTGGGACCCAGGTTTGATTCCACACTTGGGCAACTGTCTGTGTGGAGTTTGCACATTCTCCCCGTGTCTGCGAGGGTTTCCTCCGGGTGCTCTGGTTTCCTCCCACAGTCCAAAGGTGTGCAGGTTAGGTGGGTTGGCCATGCTAAATTGCCCCGTAGTATTCAGGGATGTGTAAATTAGGTGGGTTATAGGGGATGGTTCTGGGTGGGATGCTCTGAGGGTCAATGTGGACTTGTTGGGCTGAAGAACCTGTTTCCACACTGTAGGGATTCTATGATTAAAATTTAGCAATTCAGTCAAGTCATAATGTAGAATTTTACCTCACAAGCACTCAAAGGATTATTTATCATCTTAGAAATAAGATTTATCAAAGTATCAGAAGTGTTTGTACCTTTTGCTTTCATAGCGCATTAACCCTCATTGAATTAGCAAGCACATCCTTTCTAAAAAAAACTGTCACAATCAAATGAGGAGTGGGAAAGTGTAAGGGAGACACTTCCTCCTTGTTAGATTGTACAGGTTTTGATTAAACAAATTAGCAAAAAGTATATTCGACTAGTTGAACCAGAATCTGTATTACATAACGTTAAGATTATCTAAAGGATAAAGGATAAAACATTAGGGGAATTTTGTTTACACCATGGACTGGTAGGAAAACAATAATTTGTATTTATATTGTGCTATAAGATAGAAAATCATCCAAAAGGTACTCCATAAACCTCAATTTTAAAAAAATGGATGCCAAGCCAAGAAAGAAAATGGCCAAACATTTAATCAATGTAGTGAGTTTCAAGCAGTTATCTGAAAGAGAAGGAAGATTAATAGGCAGATAGCTTGGGAAAGGAAATTCCAAAAAGTGTCACAGATGGCCTGTGCGAAATAAATGCAGAGGGCCAAAAAGTCAAATAAACAATCTCACTATTTCGTTGTCCATACTCAAGGAAGACTCTTGCATGAGCCCAAAAGAAATTAAAAGTGAACAACAGGAAATTCATTGTTTTCCTGTTTCTTTTGCTAATCTTCGCAGAAGGAAGAATGATCCCCAAGGGAGTGAGACAAGGAATCAGCACAAGCATCTTTAGAATAGCCAGTGCTAAATAGCATACCCCATTATGCATTCACTAATTCAGATATGTTAACACGGGCTAATACAAACATGATGTATCTCAGAAGAGTCAACATTGACTGATTCTCACCTCATAAAGGAGAACATATTGGAGTAGCAGCATGTTGGATGTTAAGAGTCACATCACATCTTGTTTGTGCATTTATATAATGATGTCCACAATAAGGTTCTCTAAAAAGAGTTAGTGCAGGAACCTTCCTCTGAAATTTTGATGTTAGATTGAGCAGTAGTTCTTGAAAGTTATCAGACATTGTCTTCACACACACAGCTGCATAGATATATTGGAGGAATAATCTTCTGAAGCCATACTGCTGACTAGGCACAATGTACTTGAACATCCACTGTGAAGGTGCCTAATAACAGGAGGCAATGATCTAAGTGGTGTTATTGTTGGACTTCTAATCCAGCAACTAAGTTAATGTTCTGGGGGTCAACTTCAAATCTTGGCATGGCAGATGGTGGAATCTGAATTCAATAAACATCTGGAATTAAAGGATCTAATGACGACCTTGAATCCATTGTTGCTTGTCAGGAAAAACCCGTCTGGTTCACTCACGTCCTCTAAAGGAAAGCAACAGTCATCCTTACTTGCTCTAGCCCACGTATGACTCTAGATCCAGCCATTTGGTCGACACTTAATTGCCCTCAGGGCAATTAGAGATGGGCAATAAATGCTGGCCGAGCCTGTGATGCCTTCTTCCTGTGAATGAATATTAAAAAATGGCCAGACTTGCCTGTTGTCCATCCTCCTGTTCCACTCACAAGTAAATGATTGAAAGGAGAATCTGCAGGGAGAAAAAATATTCTGCAGCTTCCCTCTTAATTTTATAGATAAATTGTGAAGATTCAGTAGGTGTGTGTCACATCAAGATCGTGAAATGGCCCACATCTACATCATTAACCCTAACATGATAACAATGGGTTCCTTTACTGTACGTATACATTGCAGTATCTCTGAAGGAGAAAACAAGAGTTAAATTTTGGGTCCAGTGACCCTTCCTCAGAACATTCTGAGGAAGGGTCACTGGACCGAAAATGTTAACTCTGTTTTCTCCTTCACAGGTGCTGCCAAACCTGAGCTTTTCCAGCATCTTTATTTTTGTTCCTGATTTCAGCATCCGCAATTCTTTCGGTTTTTATACATTGCAGCGATGGCTTACATAACCTGAAAAAATTCTCTATTTAGACACATAAATTATTGCACTAAACTCGGTTTATACTTACTAACATGTTCTGCTGTGACTATGCTTGCAATGAATTAAATCTCTATATCCACACAAGGTACAATCAATTAACACTTTATATATAGATGCGGGTTCTACACCCAGGAAGCAGTCTCAACAGCATTCCCTTTGTTTCTCAAAGAGCACATGACCTGATTAGTGATACATAAAATAATGTCATGTTCAAACCTAAAATCAAAATATAACCAATAAATAAGGATGTAACTCAAACCTGAATACAATACATATTGCCTTCAGTATCTCCATGTAGTTTCAGAGTATCTGTTTCCCTTGCAGTAATACTGGTTTCCTATGACATTTAAATATAAACTATTCTCTTTAGTATTTGTTCTTTATCTTTTAAAAACCACAATTAAATTGAAGTGTATGAGGAGGAAAATTACAAATCTTATCATGTTCCTGTATCAGAAAATGTTCATGTTCCAAAGCCAAAAGACCTAGTAGTGGTCTCCAGCTTTGGTGAAATATGTCTGCTAAAGCTAAGAAACAGTTTGGTTGGTTTTAAAGGTATAGGCAGAACTGTAATGTATTTCCAACATTTTGTTGCTTTAGGAGCTCAACTGATTTTATACAGAGGAGGCCGATTGCACAACCTACGCTAAATCATGATCCGAGTCTACAAATTAAAAGCAGACCTTTGCAAAACCTTCCTACTCATTCCATCATTACTGCATTTCTTGGTTTAATCACGATCCACAAAATGTCACCATCAACTGATACATTGGTGAAATTTTCATTTCTTGATGCTGTATGGATGCGTCCTAATAATGGGAGCGGTGGGTTGTGATTTCTCACACAGTGAAACTCTTCTTGACTTATTGCAAATTCATTGCTGTAAAAAGTCAAACTTATGGGTGGAAATTTCTTATGTCTACTCAGCTCTTTGGTGTTCCAATACCCAGGTGTCATACTTGAAAGGCAGTTGCACAGCATCCACTCTCTGCAACTCTGGAACATCACTCAAACTGTGCCCACCCACTCTTGGAGATGTCAGAACAGGCACCAAGGCTTAATGATGCCTCTATGGTGGTTGTCCTGAAGGCTGTTTTTTTTGGTGGGGGTGGGGTGTGAGGAGGAAAGTTATTTTCCCTGTGGATGGCAACAAGAGGCCATCCTGACTGACAAAGGCAGCCTAGACAGGAGAGGTCAGCATCCGTGGGTGGGTCAAGAGAACTACACTTAAGTACTGCAAGAACATCAATGATGTTCTGCACTGTCAGCTGTGTACCACTGTCCACACAATGCTGCATGCTTCAATGTGTGAATTAGCCACTGTAGAGACTGTCACACAGGAGGTTGGAGGCATCTCCATGAAATGTTTCATGGTCAGTCCATGTCGGTCACTTCACTGCAGCTGCATATGTAGCACTGATAACATAGTGCTACTACCCCTCATACATCTGCCATGGTTCATACTTCAAGGAAGATACAACACTGAACAGCCTACATGCCATCAGAATGGAATATGCTGCACATCTGATAGCTCTTCACCAAACACTTGCGCTGGACAAGGACACAACCATAACAGATGGTCTTGTTTGTTGAGCCTCCTTCAAGTTTAGCCTCACTTCCCAGATTTGCTGGTGTCAGCCAATGTGGCTGTCTTCCTGACAAGCTTATTGGCCTTAAAGGGCTTCACCTTGCACTCTAAGCATTTAACAAAAAGCCTGGGAGCAGAGACACTGAAGTTGCCAAAGAACTGAAGACATTTGCACTCACCTGAGATTGAAGAAAAATGTCTACTCCATCAGGTACACACCACATAAATATTGGACTTATAAACACATGCCTTTAAATTAACAAGATTGCACCCTGAATATAATTCTAGTGGGCTAGGGAGAAAGTAAGTATTCAGGACATGTCAATTAATGTTTCACAGACAATTCCTACAAAAATTCTGAAAACTTGACAGCAACATTTTAATCTGTTGTCCAAATTTTAAAACATTGCCACCCGATCTCAGTATGCTGTCAATTCTAATTTGTCTTAATTCAACTAATTAAAATAGTAGAATATATTTTCAAAATAGTGGTAGCACTTTACCCTATGAACAAGTGATTGTTATGGAAACATACCGGATTGAGTCAGAGAGATTTTGCAGCACAGAAAATAGCCCGTTAGCCCATTATGCCAACACTGGTAATCAATTTATTCTCAGCAGATTTTCCAACACAGTATTCCCTCTCTGCTTACGCCACGCCAACCCATGGTCAACAGTGACAGCACAGTGCTAGTATTGTAGCCAAGTCAAAGTTGCTATAGTTCCATAGGGCCACAAAGTGCTCTTGTATTGGAGTGAGGCACACTCTGCTGCTAGTGCATTTATTTGAGAGTCACCAACTCAGAAAAGGAGTGACATTTAAGAAGCTAGGGCCTTCACGGTGACTTGTCAATGAGTATTGAACTCACATGTTAGATATGAAAACTACAAACCTGTCATCCAGCCAACTGAAATATCAGAGTAGTTATACGGTATTGACTCTGGTTGGAGTGTTGGCATAATGGGCTGAAGGGCTATTTTCTGTGCTGCAGAATCTCTCTGACTCAATCCAGTATGTTTTCTTAACAATCACTTATTCATAGGGTTGAGTGCTACCACTATTTTGAAAATATATTCTACTATTTTAATTAGTTGAATTAAGACAAATTAGAATTGACAGCATACTGAGATCGGGTGGCAATGTTTTAAAATTTGGACAACAGATTAAAATGTTGCTGCTATTTTCCAATAAACAGCTCCTGGGAAACTGACTTTTGCCTAGTATCCACCCTTCTTAAAGTTGCAGGCAGGCACTCAAAATACCACGCAGTATTTATTAAGTAGTTATATCTTGGAAAAATCTTGAACTGATCTGTGTACTAATGTTAAAACATATTTCAGTTTAAGACTGTACCAGACCTACTAGTCTTCATGAAACATGCACTGCATTAAAAAAATAACATTTAGGATCCAGTTTTCCATTTATCATTGTAGGGGTTAAGGATAGTCTCTGTTGGATATTGCTTCGATTATATCACCAACAGCAATGACACAGAAAATAGCCATTGCAAGAATAACAGTGTTATTGGAATTACGAGAGGGGCTGAGAAATCAAAGGCAAACAGCAGCTAACATTAATTTGTATAAATGTTATATCATTTGAATGAAGAGCTCACCAGACCATCTCCCTTTTTGATACGTCTTCGTGTTTGCTTTGGAGGTGAACTGAGCACTGCTGAAGTCAGGTTTTAAAGAATGAGATCGATTAGTGTGGAGATCTTGTCGTAAGGTTTGTGTTCTTCCTTCACTCTTACAGAGATTTTCATGCATCAGACTAAGAAATTTTCCATAATCTTGAATTCTTCATTAAATGATTTCCATCTGTCACAAAAGACCGGCTTGCAGAAGCAATCATCTACTGAGATAATCCGAATACAGGAGAGCTTTCAAGGGCAAATCTGTAATCGAAAATAAGTACAGTAACTCTTAGATCACCAGTGCGATTACTGCAAATCTCTTTGCTGGAAACAAATTGCATTGTGCAGAGCCGATAACCATTATTCCTTTTTATCAGTCAGTGGAGGCGGCTGCTTTTGCGCTACTTACATTTTGTGCTAAATGCAGCACTTCTAAGCATATGACACAGCAAGAATTCTTAATAGTTTGCAGCATGTAGTAGCAGAGTTCACCAAATCCATTTACAGAATCAGTTTCTTCATAAAGTTTGTCACGTGAAAAAAAATCAGCTTCATTTTCCTGTCTCTTAGCGAATAGAAATAACGTGCTTTCTTCAAATACTCTCTCAATGAGTTTACCAACAGAAACTATGGAACTCAGTAAGATAAAAGGACTGCATATTTAGTAGATTATATAAAAGTGTTTCTTGAGTTACTAAGATATAAATCGAGCGAGAGCATTTAATGAACAGATAAGCAATAGATAATTTGCAGCACAGAGTAATGCTCCCAACTGAGGACATGTTTACCAGCACTTGTGCATCATGAAATGTTTTTGCGTTGATTAGGATTTCCACTTACCATGACCCACTGGTGCTGCAGTGTCTAATAGTATACAGAAATGTTATGCCTCTAGAGGCCAGTCATTTAATGGACTGCTCAAATCAGCGCTGAGATATGCTGCTGTATGTTGCTGACTCATGTTCTACCGTCCTTTACTTGCTGTAAAAAAAATGTTAAAAACACCAGCAAGTTGGGACACATCAATAACACACAAATCTTTCAATACATTGAGAAGCTTTTCGTTTTCCAGTTTATAAAATCGCACCTTCTGGTTTCTTTCTGCTTGGAACTTGTCAAGGGGTCTGTCTGGTCATCAAAATAAACTTCAACACTAAAGAGGAGGCAGGAAGGAAGGAACCACAAAGTCTCACCGTGTTGTTTTAGACTTGCACAGAGAAGCTAATCAGTCTTAGGAATGGCTGTTTACATAAAGATTATTAGCTAGACATATAGCAGTACATTTCCTACTGAATCACATTCACATTATTGAGAGATATGTAGAAATCACATTCCTGGAAAGGTTCAGGCTTTTAATTAGTCCATCTTGTGACACCAATTACTAGAGGAAGTTTATAACAACATAATCCCATTGCACGCTTCAACATTATTTATTTAATTTCAGATGTTCAGCATCCAAATAACAGATGTTGATTTCCAAGAAGAGTTTCCCAGGCAACCCTTCTGTAATTGAGCGCACTGTGCATAATACAGTTAGCAACAACTCTGCAGGTCAAGGTCAAAAACCAATTTCTCCTAGACTAACAGTATAGATACCACAGCTTCAACAGCATATCAGATAGACCAACTAGTGATCATAGAGATATGAAAATGACTGCACAGAGACAGGTCCTGCATGCTTATGATAATGATCTCTTTCACTCAATCAATTTCATCTAATTTCAATTTCCTCAATTCTTCTGCATTTTCTCCTGTAACAAAGTGATCCAATCTACTCATTAATAATATTACATCTGAATGCATTTATTGTCTGCATCATTGTTCTTATCCTTTTGTCACAATTTTCAATGTTTCCACATTTTAAACTCTTCTTATTTACAATGTGCTTTGTTTATGTCAATTTGTCATCATTTGTATTTCTATAATTAGACCACTGGGTGGGCTTGGTAAACCAAATTCCTGAACTGTTTTTGCCATTCAGACACTGAGCAGGAATTTGGCTTTTGGGTTAGCACCCTGATTTGGAGGCAAGTGGAAGTCACCCTGCTCATTGTATCACCTGATGGTAGATTTTTCAGAATTTCCTAATTAATGGTCAGAAGACAGGCCAGTCTTTCAATTGCAGTGCTGTATCAAAACTGGATGGTTAGTAGGAGCCACTCCAGCTCAGAAGCATCTATCTCCCCAGTGAAGGTCCACTATTTCTATATTATGGGAAGCAAGAATGATTGTTCCAAGCAAAGGTCACCAGCAGATACTAGCCCAACTCTACCAGGATCATGCACGCTTTCCAAAATGAAGATGTTGGCGAGACGTTATGTCTGGTGGCCAGGATTGGATGCCAATGTAGCTGTGTCGGTGGGGCAGTGCCCAGAATGCAATCAAGGACAAAAATTACCACCAGCAGTTCCCCCACATTCATGGGAATGGCTGGTTAAACCCTGAATTTGGTTACACTTCAACCATGCCAGTCCTCTATATTTTTAGTCATTGTGGGTACCCATTCAAAGTGGCTGAACATGCATAGTGTTCATTCGCCAAACACGAGGACAATGATTGAAAAGTTGGGAGTATCTTTTGCAACACATGGACTTCAGGAAGTGTTGGTCACAGACAATGGTCCGTCATTTACCAGCAGGGTATTCGACTATTTCTTAAGCTCGAATGGCATTCAGTGTGTAAGGACAGCTCCATAGCATCCAACATCCGGTGGTCTGGCAGAAACAGCAGTCCAAACTTTAAAGGAGAATTTAAAGAAACAGCCGACAGTTTCACTCGATACCAAACTGTCCCAGTTCCTGTCTGATTATTGGATCACTCCTCACGCAACTACAGGGACAGCTCCAGCAGACCTACTAAGGGGGAAAAGACTCAGCTCCAGATTAAACCTGATCTTCCCAGGCCTGGGTGGGAGGATGAAACTGCATCAGAAATGCCAGTGCTGGGGACGAGATTTCTCGAAGTGAGAGAGGCAGTTTGCTTCTGGAGGGGAAGGCTGGTGTCAAAACCACAGGAATGGCCCTGTATGAGTAAGAGGCATGGTCAGTTCTTCCCTCTCACTGGGCCATTTCCCCAACATTTTTGGGACACTAGCTTTCACAAAAGGAGGACATAAATAAACTTGGTTTTATATTAAACTAAGTATTATATTAAGTAAAAACTGTGGCTACTGTAAATCTGGAACAAAAACAAAGTTTCTGTCCAGTCCTTATACACCTGTACTCCGCATGCAGATGGCCTCAAGGCCCTCCACTTCTTCCTGTCCCGCAGGCCCAACCAGTCCCCCTCCACTGACACCCTCATCTGCCTAGCTGAACTCGTCCTCACCCTCAAGAACTTCTCTTTCAATTCCTCCCACTTCCTACTGACAAAGGGGGTGGCCATGGGCACCCGCATGGGCCCCAGCTATGCCTGCCTCTTTGTAGGTTAAGTGAAGCAGTCCCTCTTCCGCACCTACACAGGCCCCAAACCCCACCTCTTCCTCTGTTACATTGATGACGGTATCGGCACCGCCTCTTGCTCCCCAGAGGAGCTCGAACAATTCATCCACTTCACCAACACCTTCCACCCCAGCCTTCAGTTCACCTGGGCCATCTCCAGCACATCCCTCACCTTCCTGCACCTCTCAGTCTCCATCTCAGGCAACCAGCTTGTAACTGATGTCCATTTCAAGCCCACCGACTCCCACAGCTACCTAGAATACACCTCCTCCCACCCACCCTCCTGCAAAAATTCCATCCCCTATTCCCAATTCCTCCGCCTCCGCCGCATCTGCTCCCACGATAAGGCATTCCACTCCCGCACATCCCAGATGTCCAAGTTCTTCAAGGACCGCAACTTTCCCCCCGCAGTGGTCGAGAACGCTCTTGACCACGTCTCCCGCATTTCCCGCAACACATCCCTCACACCCCGCCCCCACCATAACCGCCCTAAGAGGATCCCCCTCATTCTCACACACCACTCCACCAAACTCCAGAAACAACGCATCATCCTCCGACACTTCCGCCATCTACAATCCGACCCCACCACCCAAGACATTTTTCCATCCCCACCCTTGTCTGCTTTCTGGAGAGACCACTCTCTCCGTGACTCCCTTGTTCGCTCCACACTGCCCTCCAACCCCACCACACCCGGCACCTTCGCTTCTTCCTGTCCCTCATCATCTTATACACCTCTATCAAGTCACCTCTCATCCTTCTTCACTTCAGTGAGAAAAGCCGTAGGTCCCTCAACCTTTTACTCATAAGATCTGCCTTCCAGTCCATACAGCATCCTGGTAAATATCGTCTGCACCCTCTCTAAAGCTTCCACATCCATCCTATAATGAGGCAACCAGAACTGAACACAATATTCCAAGAGTGGTCTAGCCAGGATTTTATAGAGCTGCAGCATAACCGTGCACCTCTTAAACTCAATTCCCCAGCCAATGAAAGCCAAGATAAATTGGCATTGTAAGCAGCGTACAGGAAGTTCACTAGGTTAATCCCAAGTAAGGAGGAACTGTTGTACCAGAAAAGATTGAATAGGTTGGGCCTATACACTTTACAAGAATGAGGTGATCTTATTGAAACATTCAGGATTTTTAAGGGACTAGATAGGGTTGATGTGAAACAGTACAGAAGAGGGTAGAACCATAGGGCATAATCTCGAGTAAGGGGTCACCATTTAAGACAGAGATGAGGAAGAATTTCTTCACTCAGTGGGTAGTGAATCTGTGGAAATCTTAACTGCAGAGGGCTGAGATGTAGTATATTCAATGTTGAGATAGGTTTTTGATGAGAAAGGGAATCAAGGGTTATGGGGAAAAGACTGGAAAATGGAGTTCAGGATTATCATACCTGCCATGACCTCATTCAATAGCAGAGCATACTTGATGGGCTAAAAGGCCTATTTCTGCTCCCACCTCCTGTTGTCTGCCTCTGTTCAGATGAAATTCATCCAACAGTCTCCCCAAAAGTCAGTCTCAGTGTTCCAAACATCTCTAACCGTACCTTCTTTCCAGCCATACATTCATCTGTTTTATCGTTCTATTTCTGTACTTGTTTGTGCATGACTTTGGAAAAACCTCAGAGATTGCTACTTTCAAGACCCCGTTTGCTACTTTTTCGAATCTATCTCCCTAAATTCTGACTGGAGGACCACATCTAGCAGTTAGTACCAACACAAACCACAACCTCCAGCTGATCCTCCAAAACAGTGTCCTGCATTCACTCTGTCACATCCATGTCCCTGGCGTCAGGGAGGCAACATATGACCCTGGACTTGTGTCAACAGCTGCAGAAACAGCTATCTGTTACCCGAACTTACAAATACCCTGCCACTCTATTTCCTTTCCACCCATACAGCTGAGCCAAATGTAGTGCCATGTGTTCTTCTACAGGACTTCCGCAGCCATTGCCACTTTCTGCACATATGCTTGTCCTGGGCATGTGAAATGTCCACAGGATGCCATATCTAAAGCTTAATTTTGATCTCAATTGTTTGAATTTATTTGTCAAGAACAAGATATTGTATCAATTTTGAGGATGAAAGCAAGACAACTTATGTTCAGATGCCAGACTGAGCACACTCCATTATAAATGTTTCCAATTTATCTGTTCGAAATATTAGTAGACATCTCTGGAAGAAGTGGGACTTGAACACCAGACCTCAGTGTCAGGGATAGGGACATTACCACTGCACCAGAAGTTAGTTCCATGTAACAACCACCTAAGTTAATCTCCATGATCTTGCTTTCAATTCTCTTGGAGAAGACTGAAGATCTCCACTCTCCACATTTAAATTTGAACTCAGTAAAGCAGTGATGGAGTCAACAGCGAATACCAGAATTTTATTCAAATTTTTTTCAAGGATTCCTGGATAGCTGGTTTTCTTTCCATTGAGTGTTTTGTTCTCATCCTTTCATTTTACCAGAAAGGATTTTTTTTGCTCTTGACATTGAATTGGGCAGTTGGAAATAATTTCTTCCAATGATATTGAAATCCTTGGCAAGAACATAAAATTCTGTGCTTTTCCAAGTAATTTCCAACAGACCTTTGTGTATCCTATGAAAAAAGTCAAGTCAGAGAACTTCCAGAATGGCCAATCTTGGTTTTGTAGATCAATATGTTTATCCACAGCATTTAGATGTCTTCACTACTTTGGGTATTGTTTGAGAATGGAATTACTTAGAACATATTTCAGTTTTTCTTCGATGCAAAACTCACAAATTTAACCATGTTCTTTACCTGTTTTTGAGCTTTTGGAATTTTTTTACTAATCTCATTATAGTCAATGAAGCCAATTCTTTTGTTAATCTTTTGACTTCATCTTGAAGTTTCTGAACAGAAATGCTTACTGTATAGTTTCATGTTTTCCTTAAAGATATAAGTATAAGTTAATGCATCATATCTGCTTAATCTCAGCAAAAATCTGTTATCTTGGTCGCATCTTCACCCATCCTTCAGCATTTCGCAATGTTACCAATGGTTTATGGCTTGTTTCAAAGGCAAACTTTAGACCTAAAACATACTCTGAAAACTTCTCAGAAGCCAATGTAGTAGTCACTGCTTCCTCCTCCATTGTTATGTATATTTGGTCTGTTTGAGTCAAAGACCTGGACATATAGGTTGAACAATGCTGTTTTTGTCTTTACGGATCTGAAAAGGTACTACATCTGGTTATTGATGCAACTGCTTCTACGTATGTTGGTGATATTGATCATAATTGGCAAATTTGTCTGGTGAAATAAGCATCTCTTTAGTGCCCTTGAAAATTTGTTCACTTTCTTGTCAATATTGTGGGTTCACAAGTGACCAGTCTGGTCTGTAGTCTGTCTTATTTGAAATGCCTGTCAGACAGTAGCTTCCAGTGTTTGTGCCTCCTAGTGGAGGTCACATGACTCCAGGAGACCACAGAAGATATTTGTGCATGATTGCATTTCAATTTAGACATACCCCTTTTCACGAAAAAGTTAAAAATAAATTTGCATGCACTATTGTGATTATGATTTGCACACTCTACAAATTTTCAAACATTATCACATGTTTGATATTCTCATCAGTATTTCCATATGGGCTGCCCATGTACTCTTTAGATTGTGCTGGTCATTAAACAGTATATTTGTAGATATCGTCACTGGCTTTTCCTTTCAGTAAGGATCCTTCCCAGGGTGTGTTGTTCCGATGTCTTTTGTTGATGCAGTGGTACTTGTTGTTGCATTTCTGTTATTAGGTTTCTGGAAACCCATGGGCCTCATGGTTGATCAGCAAACCACACACACAATGCACTCAAATCTCCCTGATCAGCCATCTGGAATTGCTTTTCCAGTTGTACATATGGGTCTGTGATTATGATGATTTATCTGGTCATTTATTTGCACTACATATGATCGCTGTGATAAGCTATTTAAGCAAGTCCTGAGTCATCCCTCGGGCTGGCTCTCATTGAGAGTGTTGGAAATTCATACCTAGACCAACTCTTCAATGCTTTATGCGAGCATTTGCATGGCAGTCTTTTCAAAATGAAAATTGACTTTCTCCATTTCACCTTGACTTTGTCACTCAGAGTATCTGGCTTCTGGCTTCAGTAGCTTTTTTTTGTTTTTGGAAGAATAGTTTGGGTGTGGTGTTCCACAAGTCTTTGTATGGGTTACTCTCTGTGCCAACATGGAGTGCATTTTCCATTTGAGGATTGTGTTGACTGTATCTGGGCTGGATATGCTTGATTTCTTTGATTCCTTTCACAACTTTTCACTGTTGCCTTAGCCTTTCAGTTTGACTGGGGATGGTGCACAGTGTTGAATTTCCCCGTTGCTAATGAAGAGGATGAATTCTTTGCTCATAAATTAGGAGCCATTGTCGCTCACCGTAACGACACTAGTGTGTGTTCAAAAATCTCAGCAGCAGTCACTGAAATCAGCTGGTCCACCTCCCAATATTCAGAAACAAGAGTCCATAGCAACTGACCAACCAGTTCCAGCTTCTTCCAAAGTCTACCTGGAATGTCATGTGTTAACAGCAGAGCCCCCAGATGCTTAACTTGGTTCTTATAACATTGGCTGATGTGGTCCTTGCTTTTGTTGCTCATCTGTGGTCAGTAAAAGACATCTTTTGCCTTCTTCAGGCTAGACTCAATTCCTTGGTGGCTTGTATGGATACCCTTTTGCATCCCTCCTCTCAACTACTTTGGGATAATGATTCTATTTCTTTTGTACAAATGCCAGCTCGGTTGTAAATCACTTCTGCATCTATAATACACCCTGATAGATTCAGGTGTTTCCTTGATGTTTTCTAGCCATCCTTTCATCACTTCCTGCAACAGCTGGAGGGTTGTGATGTTTTGGGCTGTTTGTTTGATTTGAGCGAAGCACCTTGTCTGTTAGATTCAATGTCTTCACTGGGCTGATGACTTCTAGAGATGTCATGCTGCTGCTTCACATAGTTTCCAGAAAACATCTCACACCAGGGTGGGGCTGGCCTCTGAGGTGAGTATAACATTGACGGCTAGATTTTGGGTACAATGTCTGGCTCTACTGTGATGAAGTGTATGTCAGGTTTCAAGCAATTACTCGTAATAGGAGATTTTCTAGTTTGGGGCACAGACAGACATTTCTACTGCCATCAGCAAGACACCAAGATGGTGTGCTGCCTACCTGGTGCTGTGGTCAAAAATGTCTTTGAGAGGGTGCAGAATATTCTGCAGTGACCAGCAGAAGGTCATTGTGCACGGTGGTACCAATGACTTACATAAGGAAAGGGAAGAGGCTCTGCAGAAAGAATATAGAAAACTAGGTAGGATATTAAAAAGGAAGGTTTTCAAGAGTAGTAATATCTGAATTACTACCAGTGCCATGTGCTAGAGAGAGTAGGAATAGGAGGCAGAGTGGATGAATGCGTGGCTGAGGTGCTGGCGCAGGGAGCAAGGATTCATATGTTTGGACCATGGGATCTTTTCGGGGCAAAAATGGCCTGCATAAGAGGGATATATGTGTCAACTGAATTGGAAGGGCACCAATATCCTTGCAGAGATTTGCTGCTGCTACTTGGGAGGCTTTAAACAAGTAAGGTGGGGTTTGGGAACCAAAGTGGTAGTGAGAAAAGACTGAGGCTTGTACAATAGGTAAGGGGAGCAAGTCAAATAGTCATAGCAGACAAGAGCTTGGCAGGGAACAAAGTAAGACAAATTAACGGCATTTACTTCTGTGCAAGAGGTCTAACAGGTAAGGCAGATGAACTTACAGCATGGTTGGGAACATGGGACTGGGATATCATAACCATTACAGAAATGTGGCTCAAGGATGGACAGAATTGGCAGCTTAATGTTCCGGGGTATAGATGCTATATGAAGGACAGAAAGGGAGGCAAAAGAGGAGGGGGAGTGGCATTTTTGGTTAGGAATAATATACAGCTATACTTAGAGAGGATATTCCTAGGAGAGTGTCCAGTGAAATTATATGGATGGAACTGAAAAATATGAAAGGGATGATCACCTTGTTGGCATTGTATTAGAGGTCCCTCAGTCGTCAGTGGGAAATTGAGACAAAAGTATGTAAGGAGATCTCAGATATTGTAAGGATAATAGGGATGTAATGGTAGGGGATTTTAACTTTGCAAACGTAGACTGGGACTATCATAGTGTTAAGGGCTTGGATGGGGAGGAATTTAAGTGTGTGCAAGAAAACTTTCTTCTTCAATATATGGATGTACCTACTAGAGGAGGGGCAATATTTTACCTTTCGTTGGGAAATAAGGCAGGGCAAGTTACAGAGGAGTGAGTGAGGGAGCACTTTGGGGCAACTGATCACAATTCTACAAGTTTTACAATAGTTTAAGGAAAACGATAGAACTGATCAAAAAGTTAAAGTTCTAAATTGGAGCAGCACCAATTTTGATGGTATTAGACAGGAACTTTGAAAAGTTGATTGTGGGAGGCTATTTGGAGGTAAAATGACAGTTGGGAAATAGGAGATCTTTAAAAATGAGATAAATGAGGCTTGAGAGACAAAATGTTCCCGTTAGTGTGAAGGGAAAGACTAGTAAGTGCTGGGAATGCTGGATGACTAGGGAAATTGAGGCTCTGGACAGGAAAGGGGAGGTGTGTATAATGTTTGTACAGCTGGGACTGAGCGAATCTCTAGAGGAGTATAAGGGCAGCAGGAGTATACTTAAGAAAGACAAAAAGGGGTCATGAGATAACTTTGACAAATAGAGCTAAGGAGAATCCAGAGATATCCTGTAAGCATATTAAGGGCAAAAGAGTAAGTAGGGAGAGAATAGGGCCTCTTAAGGATCAATATTGCCATCTGTGTGGAGCCACAGGAGAGCAGTATGCTACTAAATAAATGTTTTGCATCAGTATTTGCTGTGGAGAAGGACATGGTGGCTAGGATACTTGGGAAATTAAATAGTTTCGGAGATAGTAGAAACTGCAGGTGCTGGAGAATCTGACATACCAGAGGAGCAGGATCCCATGCTGCTTGGCCTGCTGTGTTCATCCAGCTCTACACTTTGGTATCTGGGAAATAAATAGTGATGGCTTGAGAAGGATTCATATTACAGAAGATGAGGTTCTGGAGGTCTTAAAATGTATAAAGGTAGATAAATCCCTGGGGCCTGATCAGATGTTCCCCTGAACTTTGTGGGAAGCTAGAAAAGAGATTGCTGGGCCCCTTGAGATGTTTGTATCATTGATAGCATGAGTGAGGTGCCGGAAACTTGGAGGTTGGCTAACGAGGTACCATTATTGAAGAAAGGCTGTAAGGAAAAGCCAGGGAACTATCCACCTGTGATCCTTGTGCTAGTTGTGGGTTGTAGGGGATTCTGAGGGACAGGATGTACGTGCATTTGGAAAGGCAAGGACTGATTATGGATAGTCAAAATGGCTTTGTACGTGGGAAATTGATTGATTTGTTTGAAGAGGTGACAAAGATTCATGAAGGAAAAGTGGTCGACATTATATAGGCTTCAGCAAAACATGGTAGACTGGTTAGTAAATTTAGATCACATGGGATCAGAGGTAGTTAGCTAATTCGATACAAAATTGCCTTGAAGGTAGGAGGCAGCGTATGATGATAGAGGGTTGCTTTTCCATCTGGAGGCCTGTGACCAGCAATGTGTCACAAGGATCAGTTCTGCAGTCATTGCTTTTCATCACTTATATAATGATTTGGATGTGATTATAGGAGGTATGATTAGGAAGTTTGCAGATAAAACCAAAACAGGGAGTGTAGTAGACAGTACGGAAGATTATCTCAGAGTACAACGGACCCTCATCTGATTGGCAAATGGGCTGAGGAGTGGTAGACAGAGTTTAATTTATATATATGTGAAGCGTGGCATTTTGATAAAGCAAATCCTTATCCTACCCTGATAACTATATAAGAACTTATATAGTTAATGATAGGGTCCTGGAGAGTGTTGTCAAACAAAGAGGCCTAACAGTGCAGATGTGTAGTTCCTTAAAAGTGGAATCACTTGTAGACCAGGTGGTGAAGAAGGCATTTGGCATGCTTGCCTTTGTCAGTAAGACCACTGAGTACAGGAGTTGGGATGTCATGTTGAGATTTACAGGACATTGGTGAGGCCACTTTTAGAATATTGCATATAGTTCTGCTTGTCCTTCTATAGGAAGGATGCAGTTAAACTTGAGAAGATGCAGAAAAGATTTACAAGGATGTTGCCAGGATTGGAGGGTTTGAGCTACAGAGAGAGGCTGAATAGGTTGGGGCATTTCCCCCTGGAAGAGTCAGAGGCTGAAGGGTGACCTTATGGAGGTTTATAAAATCATGATGTGAATGGATAGGGTAAATAGCCAAGGTCTTTTTTCTATGGTGGGGGACTCCAAAAGTAGACAGCATAGACTTAATTGAATTCAGTTTATTTCCACATGTACTCACAAGAGTACAGTGAAAAGTTTACAAGTGGCCTCTTGACCTCTCCAGTACAAAGGTACCCACGTACAGAATCTTACAAAGCAGAAAATAAGGAAAACAAAAGAAACACAGCTAACAGTTCCATGCCACAATCCATAAGCACCTGGCCATGCTGGACTCATGCTCCTCACAAAGGTTTGACTCCCCACTTCAGGCTGCTGCCCCAGGCTGCTGTTTTCACTGCTTTGCAGCCTGCCCCTGCTCTCACCACTGGCCGCCCTGGGCTGACTGCTCCCCCTCTCACCACTGGCTGCCCTGGGCTGACTGCTCCCGCTCTCACCACCCCAGGCCCTTGATGCCACTTCTATCACTGTTGCCACCAAAAAGAAGAAAAAGATGTTATTGAAAGAGAAAAGAAAAAAGGAGTAAGAATGATGTGGTTGGGAGATAGCAAGAACTGCAAATGCTGCAGTCAGAGTCGATACAGTGTGGAGCTGGAACACAGCATGTCAGGCAGCGTCAGAGGAGCAGGAGATTTGATGTTTCAGGCCGAGACCCTTCATCAGGATATGGCTGGCTTGTACTGAGGAGTGGATGCTCAGGATCTAGAATGCTGCCTACCCCGATGCTGCCATCAAGGGGTAGCTTTTTCATGCAGAGGGTGGCGTACATATGGAACAAGCTGCCTGAGGAAGTGATGGAGGTGGGTACTATTTCAACATTTAAAAGGCATCTAGATGGGTATATGAATAGGAAGGGATTCGAAGGATATGGGCCAAATGCTGGCAAAAGGGACTAGGTCACAGTTGGACTGAATGGTCTGTTTCCATGCTGTATGACTCTATGACACCTATATCCTCTACTTCATTGGAAAGGCTGCCCTTGGCAGCATGTCTGCAATTTACATCTGCTTCAGTTACCTGCCTATCATGTCCAGATGGTATCTCTATAACTTGATTAACATTCTTTGGAGCAGATAGTAGCAACTTGTGGAAATTAGTTTGAAGTGGCTTATGGTTAGTGCAGAATGTCATTTTGTCCCCTGGAAGTAGGTATTGATGAAAATGTTCACAAGCAAAGACAATGGCCATGCAGTCTTTGTCCATTTAAGTGTAATGTGTTCTAATCGTAATCAGTGTTCTGGAACCAAATACAACCAATTGTCCTTGTTGCATTAGGATTGCAGCAGGTCCTGTCTCATTGGTACCTCATAGCAATGTGACTTCCTAATTTATGCCTGAGTATTTCAACACTGGCATTGCTATCACAAATTGCTTGAGCTCAGACAATGCTCCTTCTTGTACTTTGACCCAATACTATTATTCATCATTGACTACGTGTTGGCAAAATAGTTTGCACTCTGATTTTTAAAAAAAATTGGGCAAAACTTTGTGAAGCAGATGGAGGGACAGGTAGTTTTAAGGAAGTGGGGAGGCTGCAAAAGTACTTGCATTTGCTAAGAGAGTGGGCAAAGAAGCGGCAGATGTAATACTATTTGGAAAAGTGTGAGGTTATGCAGTTTGGTAGGAAGAATAGTGGCATAGAATATTTTCTAAATGGGAAAAGGCTTCAGAAATCTTAAGTACAAAGGAACTTGGGACTCCTAGCTGAAGAATCTTTTAAGGTTAACATGCAGATTTAGTTGTTAATTAGGAAGGCAAATGCAATGTTGGCATCATTTTAAGAGGGCTAGAATACAAGAGCAGGGATGTACTGCTGAGGCTGTATAAAGCTCTGATCACTGCATCTGGTACACTGTGAGGGGGGTTTTAGGCCCTGAATCTAAGTAAGGATGTGCATGGAATGATCCTGGGAATAAAGGGCATGTCATATGAGGACTCTAGGGTGGTACACAATAGGGCTTAAAGGATGAAGGGAAATTTCATTGAAACTTAAAGAATACTGAGATGCCTGGATAGAGTGCCTGGATAGAGTGGACATGGAGAAGAGATTTCCACCAACACATACAGCTCTCCTACAATGCAACAGTTGCATTCTTGTTTGACCTCGTGCTATAGAAAAGTCACATTATAGGGAAATCGCTAGACGTGTACAGCAGAAAGTTCACTTTATCCAAGCAGTGTCCACTATTCATCAATCATGTTACATCCAATTTGTGTCAGCAAAACACACATTATAGCAGAACTACTTGCAGGAGAGGCTAGGACTCAATGGCCTAGCCACAAAGTGAAGGGATGACTCTTTAGAACTGAGATGAGCAAGAATTTCTTCAGCCAGAGGTTGGTAAATCTGTGGGACTCATTGCCAAAAAAGGCCGTGAAAGCCAAGTGTATATCTACCCTGTCTTTTCCGACTAATGTCTTGAAGACTTCAATCATATCACCCCCTAACCATCTAAATTCTAGGGGGAATAGGCCTAATTTGTATAATCTCTCCTTATAACTTAACCCCTGAAGAACAGGTATCATTCTTGTAAACTCATTGTTCTGGAGATCCAGTTTTGAACCTTACCATGGCAGACGGTGGAATTTGAACTCAACAGAACAAAACCTGGAAATAAGAATATATTGATGATGATAAAATCATTGTTAATTGTAAGAAAAACCCATCTGCTTCACTAATGTCCTTCAGAAAAAAAAATCTGCCATCCTTTCCTGGTCTGGCCTACATATGACTCCAGACCCACTACAAAACAGTTGACTCTCAGTTGCTTCTGAAATGGACAAGCAAGCGATTCAGTTGTACCAATCCCTACAAAGTCTCAAAGAATTAAAACCAGACAGATCACCTGGTATTGACCTCGGCACCAGAAAAGACAACGGCAGAAACAGTCCTCTTGACCCTGCAAAGCCCTCCTCACTAACATTTGAGGGCTAGTGCCAAAATTGGAAGAGCTGTCTCACAGACTAGTCAAGCAATAGCCTCACATAATCATACCTAATAGACACCACCATCACTATCCCTGGATACATCTCAGGTTAAACATGGGCAAGGAAACCTCCTGTTGATTACCATCCTCCCTCAGCTGATGAATTGGTACTCCTCCGTGTTGAATAACACTGAGAGGAAGCACTGAGGATCTCAAGGGCACAAAATGTACTCTGGATTGGGGGATTTCATATCCACCATCAAGAGTGGATCAGCAACAGTACTACAAATTGAGCTGGTTGAGTTCTAAAGAACAGAACTGTAGGGCTGGGTCTGTGGCAGGTGGTGAGGGAACCAAAAAAAGGGAGAAACATACTTGACTTCATCCTTAACAATCTTCTAGCTGCAGATGCTTTTGTCCATGACAGTATCGGTAAAAGTGAACATCACAGAGTATTTGGGGAGATCAAATCCTGTCTTCATATTGAAACTTAGCTCCATCGTGTTGTGTGGCATCATCACCGTGCTAAATAGGACAGAATTCACACAGATCTAGCAACTCAAGACTTGGCATCCATAAGGCATTGTAGGTCATCAACAGCAGCAGAATTGTACTACCGCACACCCTGTAACCTCATAGTCCAGCATATCCTCCACTCAACCATTATCATCAAGCCAGGGGATCAGCCCTGGCTCAATGAAGATTGCAGGAGGGCATGTCAGAAGCAGCACCAGGCATACCCAAGGATGAGGTGTCAACCTGGTAAAGACGCCAAACAGGACTACTTGCATGTCAAACAGCATATGCAGCAAGTGATAGACAGAGCTAAGTGATCCCACAACCAACTAATCAGATGAAACGTTTGCAGTCCTGCCACATTCAGTTGTAAATGGTAGTGTACAAATTAAACAATTGCCTGGAGGAGGAAGCTCCACAAATATCCCCATTCTCAATAAGGGAAGAGCCCAGCACATCAGCCTAATGTTTTCACAACAATCTTCAGCCAGAAGTGCTGAGTGGATGATCCATCTCAGCCTCCTCCAGTGGTCCCCAGCATTGCAGATACCAGTCTTTAACCAATTTGATTCACTCCATGTTTTATCAAGAAATGGTTGGTGGCAGTGCATACTGTAAAGGCTACAGGCCCTGACAACATTTCTGGCAATAGTACTTAAGACTTGTACTCCAAACTTTGCCACTCCCCTAGCCAAGCTCTTCCGGTACAGTTACAATACAAGCATCTACCTGACAATGTGGAATATTGACCAAGAATGTCCTGTACATAAAAAGCAGGCTAAGTCAACCCAGTTCCTGACCTCGTTACAGCCTTTGTTCAAACATGGACAAAAGAACTGAATTCCAGACGTGAGGTTACAGTGACAGCCCTTGAAGTCATTAGCTGCATTCGACCAAATGTGGCATCAAGGAGCCCTACCAAAACTGGAATCAATGAGTATCGGGGACAAACTCTCCGCTAGTTAGAGTCATACCTGACACATAGGAAGATAATCATTGTTGTTGGAGGTCAGTCATCTCAGCTCCAGGACATCTCTGAAGGATTTCCTTAAGTTACTTCTCAAGGGCAACTAAGGATAGACAATAAATGCTGGCCAGCCAGTGACTCCCACATCCCACAAAATGAATACATTAAAAAAACTCAGTACTCCCTCCAAGGCCAATATATATGTGATCTTCACTGGTGGTCTAACACATACTTTCAAAGCTTTTAAAGTTTCCGCAGTCTGTCAACAATTTGATTTTATCAACAGGAAAGCTGTATGAGAATGAGAATTCATCAAATTATATCAATTGTTTAACATTGGTGTCTTTCTTTTGCCCCTTACAACTTTTTATCTCAGCAAAGTGTTTGGTGCCTTTTGTGTGAATGTGTTTTTGTCGGATTAAAAGATAATATGGTTCTAATTCCGGATTATAGTTTTGGTATTAATCAGTCTTGACATTTGTTTATAGAAATGAGTTGCTTTTAATAATGAATAGGTTTTTTGGAGTTCATTAAAAAAAAACCTGGTAAAAGTCTGTTTTATCCAGGATCACAGTGCAAAATGGAAACAAATGGCCATTTTGATGATTGAATCAAAACATTTATACCAGTGGTGCTGACTTGTAAAATAGCAAGTCTTAATCACCACTGCATTCCTTTCATCACAATCATAACACTGTCCAGGCTCCCAAATCATTTTGAAATTTCTGCTTTGATTTCTTTAGGCTTACCCTGGCTTTCACTGACGTTATGTATGAGTCACAGCCCTGCATGATCTTTCTGGCAGAGCATCAACACTCTTGATGTGGAATCACATGCAGGGTCCCTGTTATTTCTCTTAATACTGATGTATCACAGTCATCTGTCCTTTGAATCTGAGTACCTCCTGGATTGATGGCTGGTGAAAATTTTATTTTAACCATAGTTTTGTGTCTGAAATGGATCTAGAATTTAACTCTGCTTTGAATGATCTTTGTAACTCTTCGTCAAAGACTTACAATCCTCTGAGAGAAAAATATTTTCTCCATCTCTGTATTAGATCAGGAAACTGCTTATTTATAAACGATGACTCCTAGTTATACATCTATCACAAGCATTTAACAGATAATATTGGGTCTCCTTATTCAAGGAATAATGCAAATATGTTGAAAGCAGTTCAGAGAAGGTTTACTTGACTTTCACTTGAAATAGGTAGGTTATCTTCAGAGGAAACATTGGACAGGCTAGGCTTGTATCCTCTGTGAAATTTGAATGGGTGCATGTAGAACACTAACTAGGGCAGTGACATGAGCTATCTTTGGCCAGAACTGTCCATTCAAAATAGCACCTAATCTCAGGAGTGCTCAAAAATCTAATGGCAGTGTCCCCAACCTCCATATAATAACTCCTGGAAAGGAGCAGCAATCAATCTGGCTAGGAGGCAAGTGAGATGCTCGGTTGTGGATTGCAAGGCCATTATCAAGACAAGAGTGAAAATGGTGTTGAGGACTGGACATAGACACACATGTGACACTGCATTGGGAAATGAGTTAATACATGACCACAAGTTAATTCTATTTGGTTTCCACTACACATCTTTGCCAATAGGAAACTTGTAAACCACAGTCTGCAGCAAGCTAGAATTTTCCACTTAACTGATGATGATATAGAACACTCAAAGGGTGCATTGTCCTATTGTTTCCCTGCATCCTTCAATAGCACAGAAAGTCACCTTGGTGGAAATGCATTCGCAATTAGGCTCGGGATCACAATGCAAACAAGTGGCAGCAGCTGGTGAATGATGTGACAACCAGGTACCTATTGTGAAGAGACTGGTGGGGTCCAGGCTCATGATTATCCTCACATTGATACACATCTGGAAGCAGCTCCTGGATATGCAAAATAGACAGGGGAATATTTGGCAGGGATGCCATACGTCCTGCACAGCTTTGAAGGAATGGTGAAAGAGTACATCCAAGCCATGAGTTCTAGCAAGTGAACACGTGGCTTCTTCCACAAAGAGGTGGGTGACCACATGGAAAACCAAGTCTACCCTGCCTTTGACACAATTGACGAGACCCCCTTAATTTAAAATATCTAATTGGGTGGCTAACACATGATTCTTTGGCCAGCCATACCACCACTGAGATGTCCCTAACACATCCAATTCCTTTGTTGGTACTTTTGATGCAACTACAGATTCTGCCCAAAGTCACATTCATTCCATCCTTATCTTTTCTGAACTTGTATTTCCTCCCAGTATCCCAAAACTCTCAATTCAAAAATCATCATCCTTGCGCTCAAATCACCTCAGGGTTTGTGCCTTCTTACCTTTGTTAACCCATTTCTATACTCCAACCCACAAAATAATTATTTTGTCTCTAGTTTCTTGTGTGCTGATCATTTGTGATTATTGTATGAGCTCACAGAATAACATTGAATTGGGCTCAAGATGCGTGTCTGCAGTAATAGTGTGCCTCACGTGACTGTGGGAAGCCAAGAAGGATATCTGTACGTAATTGCATTTTAATCCAAATATGCCCCTTTTCATAGCAACCAAAAAATAAATCTGCACACTACGATTTGCACATTGATTTACCTAAGTTACACATTATACAAACAATGGTGTCCATCCACTAACAGCTGCTTGTTACTCAGTTAGTCATACTTTTGTCAATTTCTTTAGAGATCATGAGTACCATACATGTAAAAGTTTTTGGAACAAAAACAGAGTTGCTAGAAAAGCTCAGCAGGTCTGGCAGTATCGGTGAAGGAAAAAAAGAGTTAATATTTCAGATCCAGTGACCCTTCCTCAGAACACTAAAAAATTTATTTCTATAGCTGGGAAATCTAGCTCAGCTGGCACAACCATGAGGTAAGGGTTGAGCATTTAGATCTGAAATATAGAACATAGAACATTACAGAACAGTACAGGCCCTTCGGCCCTCGATGTTGTGCCGACCTCTCATACCGATCCAAAGCCCATTTAACCTACACTATTCCATGTACGTCCATATGCTTATCCAATGACGACTTAAATGTACCTAAAGTTGGCGAATCTACTACTGTTGCAGGAAAAGCGTTCCATTCCCTTACTATTCTCTGAGTAAAGAAACCACCTCTGACATCTGTCCTATATCTTTCACCCCTCAATTTAAAGCTATGCCCCCTCGTGCTTGCCATCACCATCCTAGGAAAAAGACTCTCCCTATCCACCCTATCTAACCGTCTGATTATTTTATATGTTTCAATTAAGTCACCTCTCAACCTTCTTCTCTCTAATGAAAACAGCCTCAAGTCCCTCAGCCTTTCCTCGTAAGACCTTCCCTCCATACCAGGCAACATCATAGTAAATCTCCTCTGCACCCTTTCCAAAGCTTCCACATCCTTCTTATAATGCGGCGACCAGAACTGTACATAATACTCCAAGTGCGGCTGCACCAGAGTTTTGTACAGCTGCAGCATAATCTCTTGGTTCCGGAACTCAATCCCTCTATTAATAAAAGTAAAACATTGTATGCCTTCTTAACAGCCCTGTCAACCTGGGTGGCAACTTTCAAGGATCTGAGTACATGGACACCGAGATCTCTCTGCTCATCTACACTACCAAGAATCTTACCATTAACCTAGTACTTTGCCTTCCGGTCATTAAACTCCATTTGCCACCTCTCAGCCCAACTTTGCAGCTTATCTATGTCTCTCTGCAACCTACAGCATCCTTCGTCACTATCCACAACTCCACCGACCTTAGTGTCATCTGCAAATTTACTTACACATCCTTCTACGCCCTCATCCAGGTCATTTATAAAAATGATAAACAGCAGTGAACCCAACACCGACCCTTGCGGTACACCACTAGTAACTGCTCTCCAGGATGAACATGTCCCATCAACTACCACCCTCTGTATTCTTTCAGCAAGCCAATTTCCGATCCAAACTGCTATATCTCCCACAATCCCATTCCTCCGCATTTTGTACAATAGCCTACTGTGGGGAACCATATCGAATGCCTTGCTGAAATAATTGGAGCAACTTATTTTGAGAAACTTGTGAATATTTGGAATTCTCTACTGCAGAGGGATGTGGATGCTCATTCATTGAATATTTTGATGGCTAGAATGGACAGATTATTGATTGTTTGGGGAATTGAGAAATATAGCGAGTGAGAAAGAAAGGTATTATCAGCCATGAGCATATTAAATGGTAGAGAACAGTTGAGGGACTATGTGATCTACTTTTGCTCCAATTTCTAAGGAAGGTTCACTCGAACCGAAACATTAACTCTTTTTTTTTCCCCCTTCACAGATGCTACCAGACCTGCTGAGCTTTTCCAGCAACTTGTTTTTGTTCCTGATTCACAGCATCTTCAGTTCTTTCGGTTTTTATTCATAAAGTGTTTGGGTACACATGGGGTTATCAACTTTTCCTCCAAAACCTGCTGGTAAGAATTATGCACTTTCTCGTTCTAGTTTGAAATCAGTTATGCAGGCTCTGCTGATTTACACCACTTTCCTTTAGTTTCTGTCTCACTCTCTGTTCATTTGTTTATCAAGTCAATGAGGCCTGCAAAACTCCAAATGACTTCCTTCAAGCACATTTAGGATTATTAGCCTGAAATTTTGACTTATTTCTACAAAGATGATTGGCTTCAGTGTCATAACATCTAGTATCTGAAATTCCAGATCTTCATTCTCGCCATATTGGACTCTCACACTAAACTGTCCTCTTAGGATGAGCACTATTCCTTCAAAAAGCCTCAGCTTCACCTTTCATTTTTGAATCACCAGGTCTGTGGAGCTGTTAGTGTTAAAGAAAGCACCAACATCGACTGACACTTCATATTCATTTGATGTTGTCTTTCTGCCATTCTCATTGCAGTAGTTACAAAGCAATTTCTCCTTTAGAATTGACATTACCAACCTGTTCTAGACATAGTTTCATTAATTACATCTTCATCCAACATCTCTCTACTATCTGTCTCTCCAGTACCATTTGTCAGAAGCATCATTGAAGAGTCTCAAACAAAAATCAACTATTTAACTCCCAACATAAATGCTGTCAGTGCCATCCAATAACAATCACATCATCTTATCTGATCTTCACAATCAATCTGTGATTGTTTGCATTTTTAAAAGTTCTATCTTTTTCAACATACCTTTTTATTTCTAATCTGTGTGTATGTGTTGTACTACCATTTCTCCACAAATTTAGTAATCAATAAACTCATTCTTTTTGTTATTCAGAGAAGCTTGGTTAAATTGGTTCCTAAACATCATTTAATTTGGATCTGGGAAGCAGGTATCCACAAGGGAGCCTTCTTAAATTAACCACATTGCAATCAATGAAAAGTTGAGTGAATAACCAATGGAAACCAGTTAATCTCCTCTTCCAGGAGGTTAATAATTGGGATACCCCATCAGGAACTGAGTTCAAGATGAATGTGTGCAGAGAGTATGTCTCATGATACAGGCCATATGACTTTTGGTCACCATTCTAATGCTTCACTCTTTGTTTGGGAAGCCATCTTTGTCTGTTTACTTTTCCGGCCAGAACTTTAGAATGTTTCACATTATAAGCATGCAAACTACTGTTATCATTGTTCGATAAACAATCCTGCTGTGAAGCGCCAGTTTCAGGTTCTGTCCTCCAGGTGTCTCTGCAGTGCTGTGTATATAAACATTTTATTTGTAGATCTCTCCCACCAAAACCTACTTCTCACATCCCTATTGAACTTATTTGAGTAAAAGGGAAACAACCACACATAGTAAAAAGTTAAAACAGCAATTCTTGCTCACATGTTGCTCATGTTTGTTTTAAAAATTTTACACAAGTACTGGGTTCTGCTGGGTGCTTGGCCTCTTGTATATTAGAGTTGATCTTTCTCTGCACCTTCTCTTAGTACCAGCAAAAGGTCTAGATCACTTCACTGGAAGACTGGACAGGAGTTTGAGTCCAGGCTAGCTGGGTTGGTCAGGGGAAATGCAGGGTTACAGGGACAAGGTAGGGGTGTGGGTCTGGGTAGGATGCTCTTTGGAAGGTTGGTGTGGACTTGATGAGCTGAATGGCCTGCTTACACACTCTAGGGATTCTATGATTCTGTACCACTGGTAATGCAGCCCACCAAGTGGCATTCAGGGATGCTTATGGTTCCCAAAACCAGTTGGTTCGCTATGTATCTGCTAACGTATAATTGACCAAGGCTGTGGAAAGGGAACTGTATCCCATGGCACCCGTAGATGAAAATGTGGCAAAAGTACAAGCTGGCCAATTTTTTACTAAACTGGAGCCACCCACCATCCTTCCTGTCAACCCCCCTGTACCACTCTCTTTCATGAACCTGTCACTTGAAAACTGCACCTTATAAGTTAGTTCCACAATTCTGAGACTCCACTGCCTGTCCTTCCACAAGTTTCCACAGGCTCATGACTGATGGTGCTGCACACTGGAGATGTCTCTGGCTGGTTGGCAACTCTTGGCAGATGAGTTTTCCATCCTGGTCATGATTTCATGGCAATATTTGTTTGGTGCATTCACCAGACATTCCTGAAAAGCAGCAGCACTGATCTCTTACCAGCTGTCCAGCTGGCAGATTGAGAACACCATCACCTCAAAATTCCACCCTGAGCATCTATGCATTGGAGAAATACTCACAACATCCTTTCTAAAGATTGCTGCTTGTAGACAATGCTTAATGCTTTTCACTGACAATCCTTATTTCTCACCTACCATCTACCCTTCTGAGGTAATTAATACATTTAAATATTAAATTCATTCAGAACAGGATTATCAGCAAAGACACTCCCATAAGCCTTTCTCCAACAATTTCTTTTTCATGAATATCACAATGGTCTGTCCACAAAGTCTCTTTCTCTGTAGAGCTAATGTCACAGTGTATGGATATTCCAAGTTTCTCCTTCCAAATCTGTCCTGACCCACTAGATCGTGATTAGTTTCTGTCCTTCATTCCGAGCCCCACTTTCAAAGCATGGGTTTCTGCCCTCAATCCAATATGAATTTCTCTCCAATCATAATCCCAAATTTCCCCAGCCTAATCCTAAAGAATCCTACACCAAAATCTAATGTCCCATAAGGTTATCAATCTCAAACTACTCCAATCTCAAACTGTCACAACCATAACCCCAAACTAACTCAACACCCTCTTAATCCTATCCCAATTCTTCCAAACCAATCCACAAGTACTCCAAACTAATCCCAAATTACTCCAATCTATAGCTAAAAATTGTCATAAAACAGTTCAACACAGCCCAATCCCAAAATATGCAAAACTTATTTCAAAGTATCTCAACTCAAATCTTTCCCAAATTAAACCAATCCAATCCAAACCACACAACCAAATCCAAAAACTACCCCAAACACCTTTGTAAATTCCAAACTAATCCTAAACAAACCCAAGCAATCCCAAACTGCCCAATTGCAATCAAAACTCGAAACTACCCTGGGTGCATGACCTAAAATAACCAAAAACTACCTCAAACAGTGTCAAGCCACCAAGTCCAATCCAAACTACTCAAACATAAACTACCCACAACTTTTTCATGAACCACTCAAACCATGACAAATGCCATCAGAAATTGCATGCAGCCCATTGTAAACTGCACCATCCCAAACAATAGCATAAATTCACCAATTCCCTAAACACACCACAAACATCTCCAACTGCCTCACCAGCTAAATGAATCAATCCAACTACCACAGCTTTATCAGAAACTACTCCAACCAAAATAAACTATACTAACCTCACAATTTAACCTTAAGCTATGCTACTTCATCTCAACTTCAATAAAAGTCAAACTGCCATGTTACCAGTAAGCTAGCCCAAACAATGCCAAACACCCTATGTCCCAGTCCAAATAATCTGAATCCCAAACTATCCAAAACCCAGTATTTAAAATATTCTGCCCAATCCAAACCACACCACCCGACTGTAAAGTATCCCAATGCAACCCAAAGCACAAGGTATGCAGTCCATAACTACCACCCTGCATCATCCTCAGACACAGAACTTCCAGCAACCTTCTCACTGATCACATCTTCCCTCAGATGTCGCTTGCAGCAGTGTTGACAGGTGAATGGCAGGTACATATCCTCCCCTCCTTCCTCGATCAACAGGGAAACCTCAAAACTTCCCAAAGCACAAGTACCCACCTTCCCGCGCAAACCAGCCGTTGGTTTTTGAAAGAGAGCCGCTGCCACGTGCCCAGCGGCCCCAGGCGCTCCGGTCCGCCCTCAAGCGCACGCGCCAACCGCGCCCCACCGCCTGCGGTCTCGCATGGAGGGTCGGGGTTGGTCAGAGCAGGAACCCGGAAACCTCTTGTTGCAACTCAGAGCTGGCACACAGTGATGTGATACTAGCATTTGTAGCCAATCGCCGGGTTGATCCGAGACAGTGGCAGTGTGCCGTGACCTACTGCCTACTCTTTGATGGAGATTGTTGCACAAAAACAACTGGTCGGGGTTTCAAAGGCGAGGGAACGGTCAGATATGTACAAGTCAGAGTGGTGTGAAAATTCGAATTACTGGTGATGTCCCTGCAAGCTTTGTTGCTCTTGTCCTTCCTGGCAGTAGTTGGACGGTACTAGAAAGGAGATAAAAGACAGAAATTGCTGGCCAAAGCCAGTACTTGTGGGAAGAAAGCAGAGTTAATGTTTCGAGGCCGGTGAGTCTTCAGCGTGACGTGGACGGAAAATGTTCACAAACGATCCTTGGTGCATTGCATCTTGCACCATATCACTGCAGTCTCAGTGAGCCTGAAGTGGATGTTGTCTCCAAGGATATCGAACAAAGGAACCACTTTGCTTCAGCTCTTGTGTGTTACGGCTGCACCAACCAGAGGAGTGTTGGGTATTCAGTCGCAATCCTATGTTGTCCTTGGTAGAGAGTGAGCCAATCATCACAGAAAACACTGATTGTCCTTCTGTTGTAGCACATGATTGGATCAGCTCTGGTCAGTGCTGACCCCCAAGATGTTGATGAAGGTATCAGCAATGGTGCCACTGTTATTAGAAAGTAATCGGACCTATTCTTGTTGGTCATGATCATTACCCCAATTGTCTACTCATTGCCATCATCTTGTTCTAGACCTTGTCAGCTGCTGTGAGAAGCAGTGACTGGAATTGACTATGAAATCGTCTATGCAGGAAACCAATTCTAATTGTGCGATGGTGCGTCTACTCCGGTAACATTTAAGTGAAAATGGTTGTAGCGGCATGCTATATTTTAAATAAATAGCTTTCAGCAGCCAAGTTTGTGTTCCTGTGTATTCCCAATGGGAACACTTCAGTGAGCAGGGTTTATGGACAGGTGGCTGATTGACACTTCTGTAGGCGGTGCTGAGCCAAACTCCGCCCCCGGCCGGTCCGCAAACCTTTGGAGGGGACTGATTGACAGGTGCGGTGTGTTATCATGATTGACAGGAGCTGTAGGCCGGACTACACTATTTCACTTTACCCACTGGCAACGCCGTCCTTGGGAGGTGTTGGTGGACAGGGCTGATTGACAGGTGTGGTGGTTATGTTAATTGACGAAGTGGGCGGGGTTGTCACATGCGACGCCCCTCGATCTGCCCGCCCATGGGTGTAGTTTAATTGACTGGGGAGTTTGAGTTAAAGTGGGTGTGACTGCGCCAAACCCCAACCCAGTCCTAGACAACAAAAGTGTGAAGCTGGATGAACACAGCAGGCCAAGCAGCATCTCAGGAGCACAAAAGCTGACGTTTCGGGCCTAGACCCTTCATCAGAGAGGGGGATGGGGGTGAGGGTTCTGGAATAAATAGGGAGAGAGGGGGAGGCGGACCGAAGATGGATAGAGGTGAAGATAGGTTGGGAGGGGATAGGTGAGGACGGACAGGTCAAGGAGGCGGGATGAGGTTGGTAGGTGGGAAATGGAGGTGCGGCTTGAGGTGGGAGGAGGGGATAGATGAGAGGAAGAACAGGTTAGGGAGGCGGGGACGAGTTCCCATCATCCGTGATCGCCAACCCAGTCCTTTGTGCCCACTAGTGGGCTGGGCTGAGGTTGTCATTATGATTGACGCACGAGGTGGCTAATGGCTGTTGCCATGGGTGGTGGGCGGGGCTGCACAGGAACATGTTCAAGTGCCGTCCTCTACATTCGTGGGCGGAGCTCAGTCAGACGAATGGGCGGGTAATGAGCTAAGCCCCACCTCCGAGGCCAGCCGGCCCACCTGTGAATCTAGAGATAAGGGGAACTGTAGATGTGAAGTTGAATGAGCACAGCAGGCCAAGCAGCATCTTAGGAGCACAAAAGCTGACACTTCGGGCCTAGACCCTTCACCAGAGAGGGGGATGGGGAGAGGGTTCTGAAATAAATAAGGACAGAGGGGGAGGTGGACTGAAGATGGATAGAGGAGAAGATAGGTGGAGAGCAGAGTATAGGTGGGGAGGTAAGGAGGGGATAGGTCAGTCCGGGGAGGACGGACGGGTTAAGGAGATGGGATGAGGTTAGTAGGTGGGAACATAGAACATTATAGCACAGTACAGGCCCTTCGGCTCTCGATGGTATGGCAGGTCGGCACAACAATCTGAAGCCCATCTAACCTACCATATTCCATGTATGTCCATTTGCTAGTCCAATGACGACTTAAATGTACTTAAAGTTGGCGAATCTACTACCGAAATGGAGGTGCGGCTTGAGGTGGGAGGAGGGGATAGGTGAGAGGAAGAACAGGTTAGGGAGACAGAGACAGGCTGAGCTGGTTTTGGGCTGCAGTGGGGGAAGGAGAGATTTTGAAGCTTGTGAAGTCCGCATTGACACCATTGGACTGCAGGGTTCCCAAGCGGAATATGAGTTGCTGTTCCTGCAACCCGAAGTTGCAATGTGGACTTCACAAGCTTCTAAATCTCTCCTTCCCCCACTGCATCCCAAAACCAGCCCAGCTAGTCCCTGCCTCCCTAACCTGTTCTTACTCTCACCTATTCCCTCCTCCCACCTCAAGCCACACCTCATTTCCCACCTACTAACCCCATCCCGCCTCGTTAACCTGTCCGTCCTCCCCGGACTGACCTATCCCCTCCCTACCTCCCCAACTATACTTTGCTCTCCATCCATCATCTCCTCTATCAGCCTTCGGTCTGCCTCCCCCTCTCTCCCTATTTATTTCAGAACCGTCTCCCCATTCCCCTCTCTGATGAAGGGCCTAGATCCGAAACGTCCGCTTTTGTGCTCCTAAAATGCTGCTTGGCCTGCTATGTTCATTGACCTCCACACTTTGTTACCACCTGTGAATCTCTTGAACAGTGCCAAGATGGTGATCAGGAAAACAAAGAGGTGATATGAGATAGTCTTGGCAGATAAAGTTAAGGATAATCCAGTCCTGCAATCAAGTTATCTACAGGCACATCAAGAGCAAGAGAGCAACTAGAGAGAGTGGGGCCCTTTCACGATCAAGGAGATTGTCTTTGTCTTTGTCTTTGCGTTGAACCTCAGGAGATGGGAGAGATATTGAATTAATATTTTGTTAGTTTTTACCGAGGAGGGAAAAAGAAATGGAGGCCAGACAACTCAGTGAAATGAATATTGATGTTCTGAAAACAGTTTGCATCACAGAAGAGAAAGTATGGCAGGTCTTAGAAAACGTGAAGGTAGATAAAGCTCCACAAACTGAAGGGTCTCAGCCTGAAACATCAGCTTTTGTGCTCCTGAGATGCTGCTAAGCCCTCTGTGTTCATCCAGCTGCACACTTTGTTATCACAGAGTATTCATGTGCTCCTCCGGCTTCACATTGTGTTATCTCTGACTCCAGCATTGACAGTTCTTACTATCTCTGATCTAGAGTATAGATGTGGGAAGTTAGGGAGAAAATTAAGGGCCCTTGCAGATATATTTGCATCATCTATGACTATGGATGTGCTGCCAGGTGTCTGATGGGCAGTTAAAGTGCTTTTCTTTAAGAAGGTCTGGCAGCATCTGTGAAGAAAAAATATCACAGCTGCTGGTGTTCTGTAGAAGGGTCGCACGACCTGAAACATTAACTCTGATATTTTTCTTCACAGATGTCGCCACACGTTGCTGAGCATTTCCAGCAGCTTCTGGTTTTGCTCCCAGTAATTCTTTTGGCTTTTATTTAGTTTAGGATTGTGTTCAGCATGGACTGGTTGGAAGGATGGGTCTGTTTCCACGCTATATGACCCCTCAACTGTGGGTAGAACCAAGTGTCAGGTAGGGTGGGCGGGGCTGATTGACAGGTGGGGTGGGCGGGTGCTGCGGTAAGCCCCGCCCCGGCCGTGTCTGCGGCGCTGATTGACAGGTGCACTGCGCGCCGCCCCCGGAACTGACCTGCCCAACTATGGGTGGGGCTGATTGACAGGTGGGGTGGGCGGGTGCTGCGGTAAGCCCCGCCCCGGCCGTGTCTGCGGCGCTGATTGACAGGTGCACTGCGCGCCGCCCCCGGAACTGACCTGCCCAACTATGGGTGGGGCTGACTGACAGGTGGGGGTGAGCGGGGGCTGTGGTAAGCCCCGCCTCGCGATAGGGAGCAGCCTGCCCACCTGTGGCCTGTCACTGCGGGATCGAGGCGGTGAGCGGTCATGGAGAGCCAGCAGCACCTCGCTGATCAGGAGCGGGACACCGGGTAGGTGGGTCTGGCTCGTAGAATTGAGTGCCAGACGACGGGTGTCTTGGTCGGATTGGGGCTGTTTACTGAGGGTCGAGTCCCTGGCCCGGCACTAAGCCGCTCTTTTCTTTTTTTCCTCCCCCAGGACCGATGAGTACGGGTTCGTCCGGCCGCCGGGCTCGGAGCAGGTCTCCTCTGATTACGGGTCGGTGCTGAGACGCCGGGCGATCAAATGGCGCAAACTGCTGCAGGGTAGCCGTGTGGAGCGGAGCTTGAAAAGTGAGTGAGTGTCTGGCTATTAGGGAACAGAGTACACGCTCACCGAGAGGACTGGGACTTGGGACCTCACACTGCCATTACTCACCATATCCCTGTAAACACCCCCTCTCTTCTCTCCAACACCCTGTAAACACCCCCTCTCCTCTCCTCTCCTCTCCTCTCCAACACCCTGTAAACACCCCCTCTCCTCTCCTCTCCTCTCCTCTCCAACACCCTGTAAACACCCCCTCTCCTCTCCTCTCCTCTCCTCTCCAACACCCTGTAAACACCCCCTCTCCTCTCCTCTCCTCTCCTCTCCAACACCCTGTAAACACCCCCTCTCCTCTCCTCTCCTCTCCTCTCCAACACCCTGTAAACACCCCCTCTCCTCTCCTCTCCTCTCCTCTCCAACACCCTGTAAACACCCCCTCTCCTCTCCAACACCCTGTAAACACCCCCTCTCCTCTCCTCTCCTCTCCTCTCCAACACCCTGTAAACACCCCCTCTCCTCTCCAACACCCTGTAAACACCCCCTCTCCTCTCCTCTCCTCTCCTCTCCAACACCCTGTAAACACCCCCTCTCCTCTCCTCTCCTCTCCTCTCCAACACCCTGTAAACACCTCCTCTCCTCTCCTCTCCTCTCCTCTCCTCTCCTCTCCTCTCCTCTCCTCTCCTCTCCTCTCCTCTCCTCTCCTCTCCTCTCCTCTCCTCTCCAACACCCTGTAAACACCTCCTCTCCTCTCCTCTCCTCTCCTCTCCTCTC